>NC_040906.2:52570265-52870995 GCF_004126475.2 Phyllostomus discolor
TACAAAAATATAGAAGTCCTAATATTTTTTCTCTGCACCTGGATATGTTGTTTCCTCCCATGTGGGAGAACAATGGCACAGTCGGTACATCTTCTTTATTTCTCTTCTTCCTCGTGTATATTGACATGAATAAGAATATCTAACTAAGCAATTGATGAGGCAAAAAATGGTTAAATTGGGGGCAGGAAAAGTGTGGAGGAAGGTGCAGTGGGTGGTGTGAGTTTCTTTCCTCTCTGGCTCTTTGGATGGATTTTTAGAAATGAGAATAAAAATACAAGGACCTGTTTTTCTAGAGGGATTTGATACTGCTCTGTCAAGAGAGGAGGGCAAGAAGCTGACCAAAATGGTGAGGTGCTGGGTACAGATAGAGTTGTTCAGGGACCCAAGTGACAGAGTGTGGCTCAGAGCTCAGGAGAGGGGCTACTTCCTTTCTTCTCACTGGATCCAGTGGTTTTGCATCCTGAGACTGGATGCTTTGGGCCTAACCAGAACCAGCAGCCCTATAGGCAAGGGCGCTCTAATGGTGGGTGAATGGACAGCAGTGTGGGCAAAGAAGGGCCAGACAGGAGAGAAGTAAGTGGGCAGAGGCCACATAACGATAGTAGCTCAAAACAGCTGTGGGCACAAATGGAGCACACTCTTGAGGATTTCTAAGAATTCCTGCACAATGTTTCAGAGGGTGTTTTTGGCAAAATAATGCACCCTGAAGATGTTCCAGTCTTAATCCCCAGAATCTATGGATATATTAATTTACATGGGAAGGGAGAGGACTTCCAGTCAAGATGGAGGCATAGGTAAACATGCTTTGCCTCCTCACACAACTACAGAAAAAGTTACAACCAGACCTCAAAACAAATAACACTCAGAACTGTCAGAAGATCAAGCTGTATGGAAGTCCAACAATCAAGGATTTAAAGAAACTACATTCATCCAGACAGGTAGAAGGGGAAGAGATGTGAAGATGGGTGGATTGACACAGAGAGCCAGTGTGGCACAGAGAAGTGGCAAGACAGGTGGTCCCACATCCATGTGTGGTAGATAAAATTGGGAGGGATACCTCGGGAGCAAAGGATCCCAGCCCTAGGCCAGACCACACAGCCCAGGGTTTCAGTGCCAGGGATGTAAATCCTCATAACTTCTGGTCATAAAAGCAAGTGGGGGTTGGGGCAGCAGAAGAAACTCCTGGATTCTCAGGACACTCCTCTTAAAGGGCCTGCATGGACTTAGTACTTACACAAACCCACCCCCTTTAAGATTCAGCACCAGGGCAACAGCTAAAAGGGTACCACTCACACAAAGGGAATAAGTGAAGTGACTGGAAATAGGGCAAGTGACAGGCAAACCTCCAGAAGCCAGACAGTGACATTATCCACTCTCTGAGCCCTCCCCACCTCACAGAGTCACAAGGCAGTGGAATGGGTTACCCTGCGCTGAAAGTTACCTAAGACTCTGCCCCACACAATTTACGGATGCCTTTTGTACAATAGGCCACACTACTAAGACAAGGAGTCAAAGCAGCTACACCTAATACACAGAAACATACACAGGGAGGCTGCCAAATTGAGGAGACAAAGAAATATGGCCCAAATAAAATACAGAAAAAATCCTCAGAACTAAATGAAACAGATATAACCAACCTAACAGATGCAGAGTTCAAAACACTGGTTATCAGGATGCTCAGAGAACACATTGAGCATGGCAAGCACATAAAAAGGACCCAGGAGGAAATAAAGGTTACATTAAGTGAAATAAATAAAAATCTACAGGGAACCAACAATGGAAGGGATGATGCTGGGATTAAAATCAATGATTTGGGACATAAGGAAGAAATAAGCATTCAATCAGAACAGCAAGAAGAAAAAAGAATTTTAAAAAATGAGGGTAGTATAAGGAACCTCTGGAACATCTCCAATCATACCAACATCCAAATCTTAAGGATGCCAGAAGGAAAACAGGAAGAGCAAGAAATTGAACTTATTTGAAAAAGTAATGAAAGAAAACTTCCCTAATTTGGCGAACACAATAGACATTCAAGTCCAGGAAGCACAGACAGTCCCAAACAAGTTGGACCCAAAGAAGACCACATCAAGAGACATCATGATTAAAATGCTAAAGGTTAAAGATAAAGAGAGAATCTTAAAGGCAGCAAGAGAAAAGTAGAGAGTTACCTACAGAGGAGTTCCCATAAGACTGTCAGCTGATTTATCAGAAGAAACTTTACAGACTAGAAAGGACTGGCAAGAAGTATTCACAGTGATGAAAAGCAAGGATCTACAACCTGGATTACTCTATCCAGCAAAGCTAACATTTAGAACAGAAGGGCAGATAAGGTGCTTCCCAGATAAGGTAAAGCTAAAGGAGTTCATCATCACCAAGCTATTATTACATGAAATATTAAAGGGACTTATTTAAGAAAAAAAAGAAGATAAAAACTATGAACATTAAAATGGCAGTAAATTCACAGCTATCAACTACTGAATCTAAAAAACAAACTGAGAAAACAACCAGAACAGGAACAGAATCGCAGATATGGAGATCATTTGGAGGGCTATCAGCTGGGAGGGAGAAGGAGGACAATAGGGGAAAAGATACAGGGTTTAAGAAGTACAAATTGGTAAGTACAGAATGACAGGAGGATGTTAAGAACAGTACAGGAAATGGAAAAGCCAAAGAACGTCCATGTGTGACCCATGGACATGAACTAAAGGGAGGATTGCTGGAGGGAATGGGGGTACCTGGATGGAGGGGTGCTATGGGGAAAAAATGGAACAATTGCAATAGCATAATCAATAAAATATATTAAAAAAAAACAGAAATGTCATCCATAAACAAAAAATAAAGTTACATGGCAAGGGAGAATTAAACCTGCAGGTGAAATTATGGTTGCTAATCAGCTTACCTTAAAATAGGAAGCAGACCCTAGATTGCCTGTGTGGACTCAATATAGTCTCAGCATCCTTAAATGGGGAAGCAGTGGGGGGAAGAAGGGCTGGAGCCATGCAATGTGAAAAAGACGTGACCAGACCAGCTGGCTTTGAAGACAGAGGAAAGGTCAAGAGCCGAGGAGCATAGGCAGCCTCCAAGAGTCTGAAAGCTGGAAAAGGCCAGAAAATGGATTTTCCCATAGCCTCCAGAATGGAACTCAGCCCTGATGACACCTTGATTTTACCCATTGAAACCCATTTCAGACATCTGACTTTGTGAACTATAAGATAATAAATCTGTATTCTTTTATTCACTAAGTTTTTGATAACTTGTTAAAAAAGCAATAGGAAATTAAGATGGGATGTACAGTTCAGATCTTACTGTTATGGGCCTAAGCATAAAGACATTTAAAACACATAAACATAAGGCAGTATTATCATGCAGAGCTGAGCAGCTTCCAGACATTTCTGAATTGGGCAGGATCCCTGTGACTTGGTGGCTTACAAGTGACTAATTTCAAGCCTCTCCTTAGCCCTCCAAATCCCACCCCCTCAGCCCATCCCCCTCACTCCTCCAAAGGAAGGAGAAAAGAAAGGGTAAGTGCAGCAACGAGGGGCCACACCCATCAAGGCTGATAAGTAATGCCACATTCATGCAGAAACTTGCAACCAAAGGAACAGGCAGCACAAAAAAAAGGGGTAGGAGGTGACCAAGACTCCTGAGAGCAAAGCCAGGGTTCACATCCAGAATGTAAGGCCAAAGTAAGCAGGAACTGAGGGCTCAGATGTAGAGGAAGCAAAGAGGCCACAAGGTCCCAGAGGAGACTCCTCCTCAATCCCTCAAGCAACTCCCCGCCCCAGTACACACACACAGTACTCCTTACCATTCCCTGAGTTGGCCACAAGCTTCGTGTGGAGCTAAAGAACAAATCTGGATGAAGCCTGGTGAAAGCCCCTGCTCATACCCCGTGACCAGGCTGAGGCACGATGCCGGGATGCCCATCTGCCATCTGTGCAGGTGTGAAGACACTATGGGGCACAGGAAGCAGATGGTGCTGCTCCTTGGGTCATGCTCCACCGTGCTTGGTCCTGCCCTGGTAGACACCTTGATGAAAATCAAGGCTGGAAAACCAGCCATCTCACAGCACTTGTCACAGATGGGTCACCACAGCTATTTCTCACTGCCGTAAGTTCTATCTCTACCATGCCATCCCCTGTGCTCTGAATGGAAAGATCGAAGGTTGAGTGGCAATCTTCTTTCATTCTGTACTCCATTCCAGAAGTGCTGAGTCTGGGGGAAATCAGAAGAAATGCAGAACTCCCTTCTCCATGCTGAACACTGTGGAAGGCTCTTTCCTGCTCAGGCAAATCTGGATGGAGAAGTCCTTGGCTCAGCAGTCTGAAGCAAGGGAGAGAACTGAGTTCTGCTAGGCACATTATGTAAGAGTGTCTCATATTCTACAGAAGTACCAACTGGGAGTTGATAGAGTGGAAGGCTGGCCGATCTAACCATTCCATACCTCTAGGACTCTGTTAGGCAGAATAGCTCCTTTCTCTCCCTAATCATGCCCTCGGCAACACTCCAGGAGCAACATGCTCAAAACTAGACCGAGTTATTGTATCAGTTTCCTAAGGCTGCAATAACAAAGTACCTCAAACTAGATGGTTTAAAACAAGAGCAATTCATTCTCTCACAGTCATGGAGGCCACACATCCAAAACAAAGCATCAGTAGAGCCATGCTACCTTTGAATCCTCTCAGGGAAGCTCCTTTCCTGCCTCTTCCAGCTTCTGGTGGCCCAGTTGTTCCTTGCCTTGTGGCAGTGCCACCATCTTCCTGTGTCTCTGTTTTCTCATGTCTCTGTGTGTGTCTGTCTAAATATAACTCTTCTTATAGGGACACCAGTCATATTGGACTAAGTACCCATTCTGTTCCAGTAGGACCTCATCTTAACCTAGCTAATTACATCTAAAATAAACCTCTTTCCAAATAAGAGGTCCTGGGGCATTAGGACTTCAACATATCTTTCTGTGGGAGACATGCCACAGTTCAACTTCAGTCACCATCCACTATTCTGCATGAGTCCTTTTTCTTCATCTGCATTCTTCATAAATGTGCACCACTCCCATCAGTGTCATCTCTCATTCCTCAGTTCTCAATCATGGGGTGAGGGTGGGGAAGGTGGAAACCAGAATCTCCGGGGGACACTCTATGGTTTTGAAACATAAATAAACAGACAAACATCTGATAGTTGTTTCAGGGTGGAGTTTTTCTCAACCCTGGTTGCACTTTAAATCATCTAGGGGAACTTTAAAATGTAAAGCGATATGCATGTTATTACAAATATATATGTATTTGTAAAATTAGTTATTATTTCTATAAATTCTGGGCTTCACTCTAAACCAATTACAATGGAATCTCAGGGGTGGTGCCAGGCGCTGACGTTCTGTGAAGCTCCCAGGGTGTTCTAACCTATAGTTAGCACTAAGGAGTCCCCCCCCTCCCCCCCCCGCCCTGATGGATGAGACAACTCACATTCCTCTCTAGTCACACCTACAGAACGTAGGGAGGATGCTGAAGAAAAGTTTCCACAGGCCCTGATATCTGAGTGCAAAACATTCCACTGAAGCATAGTGCCATTTTTGCCCCTCTGAGAGGTGACAAGATGGACTGGGTGACAGACAGAGCAGGAGTAGAACCAGCACCTGAATCCCAGTTTGAAATGCCAGCTTGAGGCCTGTTCAGAGTTCTGTTGGGGTACGTCTCTCTTGTGGCAGTTTGAGTGTTGTGCCCAGATGAAGACATCATTCCAAAGGTTGGAACAGAGACAATGTGGGGGGAGGGTGGTATTGGTTCTATCAAACCTCATGTTAACCATGTGGGGTTGTCTTACTGTTTAACCATTATTGGGCTTACAGCCACAATTAAATTCATTTTTTCCCTGTGAGTTACTAAGCCATGACTCTCTCAGCCTGTACAGCTAACCAGGGGTTCTGAGCCTATTTGCTTGTTAGAGACCCCATTCTTGCCAACTGAGATCTCTCAGGATTCCAAGCCTGTCATCCAGCATACCAGCTACCCCTTCCATGAATGTGACTGACAGACGACAGATGTCCTCTGACTGGTTACACATTTAAAACACTCAGCAGGCGGGAAAGTCAGCAGAGCCCCATCCAGGGCCTCCAGGACTTGCCCCACCACGGTGACCCTGACACCATTATCCAGTGCCCCTCAATACAGGCCTCCCAGGGCTGTGATCCATCACTACCATCGTTCTCCCGTCTGTGTGTCCCCATCTTTGCCACAAAAACATAATGACAAATTTTACCTAAGGGCAAAATTCTAAATATATCATGTCTAAAACAGTCCCTATTTCTTCCAGTCTCGAAATAACACCAAATAAGTACATTAGTCTGACATGACTTATTTTTAGTGAACCCATGCTAATTCCTACTGATCACAGCTTTTTTTTTTACTCTAAGAATTTGTATGCTATTCAAGGAGGAAAAAACAAACCTTAGTTATTAGCCCATAAAGAAAGTTAAGCTCACCAGATGGTAGTTTGCAGATTCTGCCTTCTTTCCTGTGTTGAAGAATTGAAGCCCATTCTCCCCTTTCCACTCCTCTAACACTGTTCCTGTTCCCCAGGATTCCTCCAAGATCACTGGCAGGGAGTCAGTAGTCTCACCTGTATATTCTCTCAGTACCTGGGGTATCACTCCTCCCAGCCAAGAAACTTGAACTCACCTGGAACAACCGAGTGCTCTCCTTACAATCCCCTCACCTAGCTTGGGTTTCTGTCTCCCTTACCAAAGTTTTTAGCCTTTCCAAGCTGGACTGGAAAAAAAATCATGCTCCTTGGTGGAGTAAATGGGAGCAAAGTAAGACCCAATCTTGAGTCAGTGCCCTCTGTCTAGAACTCCTACTATGGTACCTTTACCTGGGGACAAGAAATTTTCAGGACCAAGGGAACATTGCACCTTCCAAGGGGGCTGAAGGGACCCTGAAGAGAGAGGCAGCCACGCCCCCATCACACAGCTCCTCCGCCAGCCTCGATGCCACCACAAAGGTGAAACTGACAGGAGTGGCAAAGCCCTGCAGCCTCGGTTCCCTCCAGAGGAGGACAGCATGACCACCTACTGTAGACCAAATGGGAGTTGGTACTAAGGCCATCTTTGCTCCCCTACGGGCAGTTCCTGCCATCATGTTCCCGGGTGTGTATGCGGGCAGGTGGAGGAGTGTTCTCATCTCTTAGGAATCTGTCTTTTAAAGAAATGGTAATGATTGATATTTATGACAGAGTCCTTCAGACAGGTGCAGTGGAAGTAGTAAAGATTTGCTAAGAAATCAGTCTTTATTCTCTCTTAATTCCCCACATCATCATCAATCAATCAATTAGATAAACTTTCAAATGATTGATCTCGTGGCCATTTTGAATGGAAGTTTTCACTTCTTGCACTAAAGGGAAAGCAAACCTCTTACAATATAAATTTGTCCTTAAGATTTGTTCTTTGGTAGCACCCAAAGTCAAATGCTTACTCTGCACTGTTCTGAGCACTTGACGCTACTGCTCACAACAACTTGATGAGGCTGAATCTATTTGTATCTCCATTTTACAGAGGGAAAAGCTGAGGTGTAGAGACATTAAGCAACTTGGTCAAGTTCACACAGCTTGAAGGTGAGAGTGGGGCTCAGGTTTGAACCCATGCAGGCTGACTGTAGAACACTGTGGTAAATTGATTGCAAAAATGGCCCAATTTTATACCTCTTTCAGAATTTGTGCTTGGAACCCTGTCACCAGGGTGAGAATAGCCCTGGCTAGCCTGCTGGGGATGAGAAACCACATGGAGCAGAGCCAAGTCCCTCTGGTCAAGGCCATCCCAGACCGGCCAGCCCTAGCCACATCCTCAGCTGACCGTAGACACATGAGTAAGCCCAGCAAGATCCAACTCAACAACCCACAGACTCATGACAAATAACAAATGATCGTTGTTTTAAGCAACTATGTTTGGGGATGGTTTATTACCTACCAGTAGATAACTAACACAAACACCGATACTTAACCACTACACTGTATTTTCTTGCTGATGACATTGGCTTCATCTGATTCTGGAGGAAGGGACAGCCCCAGCTGTGCAGAGCCTTCTCCCAGAGGACCACCTTCTCTCTCTTCATCCTGTGTTTCCTCTGCCCCACCACTAGACCACCCCATGAAGGCAATTTATAACTATTCATCATCTTTATTCCCTCATTTTCTCTGGAGTCAAGAGGAAACCAAGGTGCCTCAAACCCTTCAGCTCTATTTTGGGCTCTGTTTCCTTGCCTCCCCTTTGCCCATCTTTCCCATCACTTAGTAGCTAAGGTGGGATTGGCCAAAATGAGCGGTGCCAACACAATGAAATCAGAGTAAGAGGGAGAAAGCACTCGCAGTGCTCTAAGTCAACTCGGCTCCTTCTCTCGCCTTTCCCTTCTCTCCTGGTGGGCTTCTTACTCAGCACGGATTAACAGGGGCTAGAAGTTCCTGAAGGCATGCACCTGCTTTGCATCTGATCCCCAAATAAAACCTTGAAAAATTAAACTCTCCCTACCTGCCGGAATTTGAGGTTGGGGGAGCGAGGCGTGCAGCAAGCTGCACCTCCGCAGGAACTAACAGCCCCAGCTGCTCCACTCAAATTAAAGAGGAGTTTGGAAACATGCTCCACAGAGTGGAAGCCTTCTGGGGCATTTCTGCCAGCTGCCTCCAGCTACTGTGTTCCCAAAGAAATAGAGAGAAAACCCCAGGGGATGGGGGCACCCCCAGAAACGTCGTGAGGAATAGGGACCACAATCCAATAAAATGCACTAGAAATCTCCCAGAGAAAGAAAAAGAGTCATAAAAGACTACTGTTTTTCTATTGGAGTATTTCAAAAACTTTTTTTTTTTTTGCTGTTGAGCACTCAATATATGCTAAATGATGCAAAAATCCTAGCTTGTCTTGTTTTATGGGTGAAGCTGAGATTGTGAGGGTCAGTTGTCAAAAGACCAATAGCTGAGTGACCGGGGTTGGTGAGGAGAAACCAGAATTCCCTGGGGCAAATCCGGCCTTACTGTGCCATTACACACCCACCCCCCTCACTCATTACATTCTAACAACAATAGTTTAGTTTTCATCTCTTTTCCTTATGTTTCACAGCCCTGAGGGAAAATGTCCTGTGACAACTTCGTAATAGTAAGACAATTCCTGGTGACTCAGGGCTCCTGCTGCCTCTGCATCCTCTCCCAGCTGAGGAGCAGGCTCCCCGTGTAGGAACAATATGGCTTGTGAATTAGAAAAGTCAGAATAAAAGGAGTCTTTACCTTTAAAAAATAATTGATTCAGAAGAAATTAGATGAAAATCCAACCCAAGGATTCTATTTCAGAACAAGAGTCAGTTATAGCCCTGGCTGGTGTGGCTCCATGGGTTGAGCAAGGGACTACGCGAACAGAAAGGTCGCTGGTTTGATCCCCAGTCAGGGCACATGCCTGGGTTGCAGGCCAGGTCCCCACAGGGGCGTACCCAGAGAGGCAGCCTATGGAAGTTTCTTTTGCATGTAGATGTTTTCCTCCCTCTTCCTCCCTCTCTTACCCTCTGTCTAAAAAAGAATTTTTTTTTTAAAAAAGAGTCAATTATAGGCATTGAGTCCCTAAAGAAACCTTTCTGTTTGATTCACAATATTTCAAGTGACAATGTAGCCTGAGTCCTGCCACCCACTTCATGTGGGCAGCCCAAGAATATTCTTTTATATTTCTCCTCCTTGTGCCTCTTTCTTACAATCCAACTTCTGCCCAGTTCACCTTTGCTATTGAATAGGAAGAGAGAACGTAAAACTATCTTCTCCTTGAGAGAAGAAAAACCCTGTCTTATTCATCTTGTAATTCAAGCACTCAACCCAAGCCTGACTTAGAGTGATGTTCTGCCTTCCTAGGTAGAAGGCACTGGCATGCCCAAACTCCCAGCAGATTGTGTTTCAAAGCACTTGGGTAAATGGATAGGTTAGAGCTTCAAACGCATTTTTTACCCCATAAGCATAAAGTTCTAGAGAGAGGCGAAGTCTTCAGACTCAACCATAAAATTCCGATTGGCCACAAGAGTCTAATAACATAACCAAAGTGAAAACCTCAGGTGTTATATAGCCTCCTCCTAAATAATCATTTGATATAGTTTCCAGGAGAAAAAGCTTTCCAACTCCGGATGCCAGAAACAGAGTTCCATTTAGCACAAGACCAGAGTGAGCTTTCCTCACCGAAAAGGAACAAGGAGGTGAAGCGGGAAGAGATGCTGGCTTTGCCAGAAATAGCCCTGATGCAGCAGGTGCAGGCTGTGCACGGAGAGTAGAACGGGACAGAAACTTCTGGGTACCGATAATGATGACTTGAAATGTCTCGCTGCTTTTATATAACACATGTTCTGCATTTTTTTTAGTTTAAACACCTGTCTGAAGTGTTCTAAATTAGGAACTGAAAGACAGTTGCTTGAGGGGAGTCTGCAAAGGGAGGGATTTCTGATTTGAGGGTCATAAATCAACGAGCAGAGGAGGGCATGTGTTCACCTATGATAATACTGTTGATTTCTATTCTTCCACTCCCTGACTGATGCAATTATTAATGCTAACAAAATTCTGACTCTCAGGTTTACAGTGGAAGTTTAAAATTGGGAGCAGGGAGAAAAATCTGGACCGTAATTTTCTTAAAGGCTAGGATGTCCAGTCATTTCTATATCCAGTTCCCTGGGTGCTCAATTCATAATTAATCGATAAAAACACATAATTTAAGAAAGGGCTTGATTTTTCTAGCTAGTTGCAAATCATGTTGGTCCTGGAGTCAAACTTCTCAGATTCATATCATTTTTTCCGATGTAGGTGCATCCCCAGGGGCTTCTGCCCTGGACCTCCAGTTTTCTGCCCTAGAAAAAGGGGTGGTGACACTGCCTACCTCACAAGGTCGCCATGGGTCCCAAATGCACTCATGTTCTGAAACACATAGAGCTGTGCCTGCCACATGGTGAGCACTAGATAAACCTCAGTTACTATTTTTACATCATCATTCGGCTAATTGTCCTTCCTTTTGTGCCCAAATTGGTTTCTCAGAGAGTCTGGTAAACATTAAAGTTGGTTGACATAATGAGTTGAATTATGGTTGTCAAAAGACATATCCACTTGGAACCTGAGAATATGACCTCATTTTGAATAACGGTCTTTTGCTGATGTAATTAAGATAAGGATCTCAAGATGAGATCATCCTGGATTAGGATGGGTCCTGAATCCAATGACAAGTGTCCTTATTGGACAAGACAGAAAAGAAGAAGACAGAGACATGGAAGCAAGCCACATGAAAATGTAGGCCGGGCCTGGAGGGATGTGCAATGAGCCAAAGAACACCAGAACCCACCAGAACCCGGCAGGGGCAAGGAAGGGTTCTCCTCTAGAGCCTTCAGAGGGAGCATGGCTCTGCCGGCATCTTGGTTTTGGACCTTTGGCCTCTAGAACTGGGAGAGAATACATTTCTGTTGTTTGAAGCCACCGAGTTTGTGGTACGTTGTTGTGTCAACCCTAGGGAACTAATATAGTTGGGCACAGTTTGGAAGAACCGAAATCTGGTGAAGAAAGCCCAAATGTGAACTGGTAATTATTACGAGTTCTCCTTTCCTCCAATCGTGTGCTGCAGGGAGACTTCTCTGCAGGAAGGGAAAAGCACTGGCTTCTGGGACTGGAATGCTCAGGCCATTCTGTCCCACCTGCCTGTGGCCTAGGACATTTCCACTGGGAATCTTGAAAACATTCCACATTTTCCCACAGGAATGAAGTGGAAGAACTCAATGTGCAGTAAGGCACTGGACAGACTTAGCCACTGCCTGGCCCCAAATGAATATGCAGGAAACACAGCTCTGAGTCCTTGTCCCACACTGCCTACATCCTAAGGTCCCCACTGCCTTCCGGATCCCCACCTGTGGAGGTCAAATAGGTCATTAGACAAAGACTCTAAGTTAAGAAGAGATAACTGGTTGCCAAGAGACCAACATAACTGCATATTTCTTCTAACTCTATGGGGTTTTTGCAATTACATCTATGAAACAGATCTCTTTTTTAAGTGAAAAATATATGCAGGTCATCCTCAAGATCCTTCTGAAACCTTGGAATTTCAAAGGAGTCCTCAGGAGAGAGTCATGAGAGTGGGGTTGTCAAACCCACGGATACCAAGAGAAACTGTTTTCATTCTTTTCCTCTCTTCTAACTCCTAGAAAAAGTTCCAGCAAACAGAGCAGCAACTGTCAGAGGGGTGACTGTTTGGGAGCAAAGGCATCAGACAAGATGACACATGCTGACAGGTTCAGGAAGGAGTGGATGCTCTGCCAATCAGAAGATAATTTCTGTGGGGTTGCAATGTCGGAGAGACTTCGAGTCACACAGCATTCAAAGACAGGTCACGAATGCTCCGTGTGTCATCTTCTAAAGTGAAGGTCAAGAGGAAGGAGAAGTGGGTGGAGGCAGAGAGGGGACGAGCAAGGACACTCGTGTGCAGACAAATCAACCACATCCAGGGGGGCCTCGCTTCAGATTTTCTGACAGTGCCCAGGGAACCTGTGCAATTACCTGCATTGTTGACATCTGAGGCTCTCACCTCACATGTAAGCAGCACTTCATTAATTCGTAAGTCCTTTGTAACTTGTGAAAGTCACTTCTTACCTGACTTGGTCAAGGCTTTCTTTTCTTCCCTTACTGGTAATTTATTCAATTTATTTCCAGCAAGGAAAGGGTTAGAGAGAAGAGGCGAGTGAGGAAGGCCAGAGGAGGAAGCAGCACGGCAGTGTTCTGGCTCCCAGAGTGCCCTGAAGTAGACTCAGTGTTTACCTAAGGAGAAGTACAGAATGAAAACACACAACCAGATAGGAAGAAAAACTTTTGAAGACAAATGGATTCAAGGGGTCTGTGTGAGCATCATTTGCTTTTCTCCATTTGGAAAGAAAATACTGAGAGAGAATAAGAGAGACTGAGATCCTCATGAAACACACAGGTAAATAATAGGAGTGTCTATTTAAAATATGTAAATGTTTCATTTCTCCACTCTCCATCAAAGAGCTCTTCTGAGAAGATACATTTGTAGTACTCAAAATTAAGACAGTATGGACACACATGGTCAACCCATAGTCCTTCATAAGAGAACTGCATGATTTCTAATCCACAGGGTAATTTTTAAATAAACTGGTGAGTATAAAAGTTGGGCAGTATGTGCAAATACGCTTCATTTAAAAAAGAAAACCTTCCGTCCTTCCTGCCCAGGAATGTCAAGTTGGCTGTGAAGGTTGTGACAATGGCCAGTATGGCACTGAGGAGCCAGCCACTTACTGATGATTGATTGCTGACGGCCCTCGTTCAATCTGATTTGTCGCTTGCACAGGAACCAAGAGATGGGAAAAGGCCAGGAGGTTACAGGAGAGAAAGAAGTTCTCGTCGCCCCTCAGATCCTTTCCTAGCAATTACCCTGTTCCTGCGGTTTGCCTTGTCCTGAGGCAGACAGTGGGGGGCTTGGTTACTTGTGTTTTAGATCTGAAGGTGTCTCCCCAGATGCAAGAAGTGACAGGAGTGAGTGTAGAGATTCTTAGAGACCAGAGGCTGGGCTGGGCACAGAAGCAAGCGAAGAGGAGTCAACCTGAACATGCACACATAGCCCTGCTAAGCTGCCTCGCATTTACCGCCCTGTGAAATATTTGGACAGCTGGTCTGTATGCAAACACATACTAAAAAAGAAAAGAAAAATATATACCCAAGTAGACGACCTCTTATCAAAAGTACATAACCTTAGTTTTCACACCATAAGACACACCTAGGTTTTAGAGGAAAATAGGAAAAAACATTTTGAAGCAAAAAATGTGGTAAAACATTTAATAACATAAATAATGTAATATTTCACCAGTGTAAATGTAAACAGAACTCAACAGCAGCATTAACAACCATTATTCCTCCCAAATTGGGGGGGTGCGTCTTATAGTCCAAAAAATACAGTATATCTTACTAATCAGAAGCCACACTTTAATTCTGATATTTGGAAAACTATATGGCCACGTTAAATAAATGCTGAAGAGTAAACCATTTGTAAAAAAAATCAAGGCACACACACAAATCATCCCAGACACCATTTCTTGTATCCTGACTTGTTACTTGTACACAATACTGTTTCGTGGTCCTGCATTTTACACCGCTCTAAACCTTCAGCAGACTTTTTTCCCCCCATGAGACTACTAATCTTAAAAGCCAGGAGCTTTGTCTGCTCTTCTAATCACCGTGACCTGTTTTTGTACTTTGGAAAAGGCGAAAAGACCAACCCTGTCTTGAGTGGGAATCATTTTTGGAGTAATGGTGGGTGGTTGTTCACATCTGGATTAGGTATAAAACATAACATTATGATGATGAACGCCACAGAGCCTCATCTGCATATAAATAGACCTAATCAGAAATGCAAATTGCAATCAGGAGAAATTTTTAAGGGCTGTGATAGCTGTGTGATTGTGCAGATAAGGAAAGGTTAACACTTGTTCTGTGGAAGTGGTTAACGGGCTCCCAGCCAGCCTGGGGCCTCCCTTTTGAAGGAGGAATGTGAAAGGTACAAATCTCTCAACCTGCAGCCTGGCTGGGAAGGAGCTCCCTGATGGCTTCTCCAGCTGGCTGAACACCAGCAGGATTCTGATGAAAGACAAACAACCAAACCTCTTGTACAAATCCCTAATGAATTCACACAATGGAAAATATACTGACATTTAAACACACTCCACACAGACCACTCTTTCAGCACAATTTTCCATTAAGACAGAAATTAAGGGATGGAGAGACAGTTATATGACTGATGTAACATTTTTTAAAAATATTTTTTAGTGCTGGTCTGAGTGGATAAAAAAATATGATACACATTTTTATCTCCAAATTTTCCTGAATATTCAAGAAAGATTCAAACAAAAAAATAATTGTAAAATTAAAAATATAACACAGTATTTAGACAGATTACTTAATCCAAAATTGCATTTGTAGTCTTCTCATCCAAAGCACCAAAAATGAACATCTCAAAAACTGGAGTACATGCTGAAAATACGCAATTGTTACAACAAAGTCCTATTGTCCCCTGGGATATGTTATCTTTCAGCAATGTCGTCTTCCCCCTTTCGTCTTTTTCTCCCCCCAAAAGAACTACTGTACATTTCACAAGCAGGCTTTCACAGATTTGGAGATTGTTTACAACTGTCATTCCCGCTACAGCTGCTTTCACAAAGAACCTACGAGCCAAGAGCGCCATCTTGTGTCCTACCTTGGAATCTTAAAGAGCGTTTTCACAGGATGCATGTCAAAGAGGGGAGGGTCTCCATCCCCCAGCTCAATAGCTGTAATCCCCAAGGACCAGACGTCACAGCGTGCGTCATAGGAAGAGTCATACTGTTGCTCACAGGCGATAACCTATCAGACAAAAGCAGAACATTCATTACACATCAACCCCTCAGATGTCCTAAAAGGCCCTTGGCCGATCTTAGCCCCTTCCCAGTTCCCTTGGCTACACTGATACAGAATTCAAGTAATAATACGATGTGTGTTTTCAAGGCTTTTTTTGTGTGTGTGTGATCGATTTATCATCTAATAGATTCACTAACTTTAAAAATGTGTCAGTTCAGTTCAAAAAACATGCGCTGAAACCATTGAGGTACCGGAACAGTGCAAGAGGCAGTACAGGGTGAATACCTCCTGTGCCTACCCTGACATCCTGTAAGGAAAGGCTTTGTCTGCACCCTGCACCTCATTCCCAGCTGCTGAATTCAGTAGTGAGGAGCACTTGTTCTCAAAGACGCTTGTCTCCTCCACAGAATCCCCAGGGGTGGCCAGCTGAGCAGAAAGATGGTGGAAAACTGATAGTTAACATAAAACAGAAACCACTCCCTCCAATTCCCCTTTTCTAGGAACTTCTGCCCCCTCTTCAGACCCCAATGACTGGTTTGTATGCCCCCAGCAGCTGCCGCTTCTGACTGGGCACAAGAGCCACAGAACCAGAAGATGACCCTGGGCTTGTCATTGGTTTGGGGAGCATGGAACCTGGTAGGGAAACCTCTATCATTTTCTTTTTTAAATATTTTATTTATTTACCTTTAGAGAGGGGAAGGGAGGGAGAAAGAAAGGGAGAAAAACATCAGTATGTGGTTGCCTCTAACTCGCCCCCTCCCGGAGACCCAGCCCACAACCCAGGCATGTGCCCTACACTGGGAATCAAACCAGCGGCCCCCTGGTTTGCAGGCTGGCACTCAATCCACTGAGCCACACCAGCCAGGACTCTAGCAACATTTTGAGTCAGACAGAAAAAGCCCCTCCATTCAGACTCTGGTGGCCATCACCATGGGGTTTTGAGAAGGCAGGGTGAGCCAGTGGATGTGGAAGAACAGGTGCCCCGTTTGACCCAAAATCTGCCTCCATGACCAAGGATGGCCCAAGGCTACAGACAGGTAGGAAGCTTTGAGTGTCTGATGATGTATTGGTCTGAACAGCTTATGAGGTAAATAAGCATGGGGGAGGGGCCAGAGTGATGGGCCTCCCTACCCTCTTAGGCCCCAAGGCCTTTGGCTTAGACTCTGAGTGAAATGGGCCAACTGGGGAGCAGAGGAGCGACGGATCTGGCTTATGTGTTAGCAGCGGCACCCTGACTGCTGCACAGAAGGCACATTAAAACGGAAGATGAGTAGAAGAGCAAAGCAAGTTTAAAATGCTTCTGCAGGAATCCAAACTAGAGTTGAAGAGAAATAATCAGTTTCTAATTACATAATTTTAAAGGCAGAGCCAGTCAGATTTGCTCAGTGGGGCTTATGAGAAGAGTTGAGGAAGCGTCCAGAGTTTCAGACCTGGGCAATTTCAGAACGGAATTGCTTTTTAGTGAGGTGGGGGAGATAGTAGGAAAAGCAGGTTTGGGTTGAAAGCAGGATTTCCATTTGGGACGTATTAAGTTTGAGATGCCTATGACACTTCCAAATGGAGACTTCATTTTAACCGGCTAAGACCCATTCTCAACATCGGACTTAGAGAATGCTGACCTAGAGAACAAATGTGTGCTGTTTTAGGCCACTAAATGTGTGATACTGTTATGGCAGTGACAGAAAACTAGTAAATATGCCCTCTGCCAGACCCAGTTAATTGCACTTGCAGAGCCAGGCAAATGCGCCTACCACGGTGCCTGAGACCCAGTGCCCCTCCCCCATAACTGCCTCTACCCTCTCTCCTGGCTTCTGAATTGAAGAATGATTCTGTGTACCTGCCTCCTTGGTCTGATCGCAGCACCACTGTCTGAATAAACTATCCTGCCATAGAATCTCCTGTCATACTTTTAACACATTATTTTCAAACATGCATTCAAACTAAAGTTCAAATAATCCCAATTTCGGAAGCAAAGGCCATTTCAATTGTCCCTGAAGGCCTTGCTTTCATCCCCTGCAATCAGGTGAGGAACTAGCTATTTTAAAGATCTTCAGAAAGGGCTATACAACACCTTCCCTTTCAGAAATGACATTTCCAAACACATGGGACTAACAGAATTTTAGACCTATCAATCAACAAATAGTTGACCATTTTTATACATTCCTTTGAGGGAAAGAGAAATAAGACTCTATCCTTCCCCAACAAGAGCTACGGCCAACTGAAATTTAAAGTGAAGCTATAATAATTAAATGGCAAACCATGACACTATAACTGTCCTAAGACAATGCATACTAGCATGTCCAATAAAGGACACAGGCGCCAAATGCTTGGGATATTAGAGGGAGACCACTGTAGGAGAAGCAAGACAATAAAGAGTGTCTAGTAACATGGTCCACAACTTCCGGGAAGAAATTCAAATCAACTTCTAGCCATTTTAGACGGGACACAGAAGACAATTCCAAGAACCTGTCCAAGTGCAAGACTGATATCCTAAGGTTTCTCAAGTGCTTTCATAAAATATTTAAAACACTCATTTGGTTTCAACTTCTCTTCACAGACAGATACTATCATCAGCTCCATCTGATTAATAGAAAAGTACCCTTTGGCCAAATTCTCTTCCCAAAATTCAGCTTTGTACTGTGACAAACAAAATTCTTTAAGCTCAGTCTTCCAAAGAAGGTTATAGGAAATTTCCCTAGTAAAATAATTTATGAATCATTATTGAGTACCTAGGAGCCAGGCAAAGCATTAGGCCCTAGGAAGAGGAAGCCAAACATACACACTTAATTTAACCCTCATACTCATTCTGCGAGATAGGTGTTATCATCACCTTTTGTAGGTGTGGAAACTGAGGGACAGCACAAGTACTATAGTTTTGGACTATAAGACGCACTCCCCCCAAATTTGGGAGGGAAATGGGGGTGTGTCTTATAGTCCAAATGTAGCTTACCTGGCTCTCTGTGGTGGGGGGAGGGCAGCAGTGGAGCGGGGTCACATGTTATTAAACATTTTTTTGTTGTTATTAAACATTTTGCCACATTTTTTCCTTCAAATTTTTTTTTCCTATTTTCCTCCTCTAAAACCTAGGTGTGTCTTATGGTCCGGGGATCTCATAGTCCTAAAAATATGGTAAACAGCTCACCCAGAGCCTACCATCAGTCATTGTCAAGGACAGAATTTGAACACACGCAGAGAAGATACAAGTGAACAAATCATAATGTGGTGAGTGTTGCACTCGTATTTTGACCAAACTAACTAGGTTTTTTTTAGAGTTCTGTCACCTAAACTCCATATTCTCAGAGGGAGTCTCTCTTTCAGGATTGGTGTGTGATGGGATTTAAGGAAGCACTGTAAGAGAAGGCACTGAAGGTCAACACGTCCTAGAATTAGATTCCCTATCAATCCAATACCGAAGTCTACAACGACTTCTTTAGGAGAAAAAGTGACCTCATTCTCCGGAGCTTATCATTCTCTTTCTCTCTAGGTGAAATAAAGCTGAATTAAGAATGCATAGATGGCTGACTGGTCTTTGGGTCCCTTGGCCCCATGAGAAGGGGACCTCTCAACGAGCTCTCTGAATCAGTTGTTACAACGCTCTGCTAGGGAGAAAGGGTGGTGATGGTAAGTTAGTGCACTGCCCTTGGACCAGGTTTTCCATGTTCTGTAAGTCATACTAAAGGGATGGAGAGGTAGGTTTAGATGACATTAACACAGGTCCAGGACCAAAATACCTCTTCTCTCACACCCTTCCACCTCACCTCTACCACCCTAAGGAGCAGCCATGCCCAAAGCAAGTATATATTCTCTGTTACCTTGAGCCTTTTGCTTCTATCATAGGAGTATAAATGATGTTGGTGGCAGTGGAATGAATGGAAATGATAAAATAGGTGTGTGGGAGACCTCAAGGGAAAACTCGCAGGTCTCGGAGAAGGATTCAATATGGGAAGTCAGGGAAAGAGATACACCAAGGAAGATTGGTATGTTGACCCTGGAGGACCAGAGAGATGATGGTGCCATTTACAAAAACAGGAGTCAGGAGAAGTCAGTGATAGACGGTATTACAAGTTCAAACTGGGGCTGAGTGTTACGCCTAACCAAGTATAGAAAAAAGTCACTTGTGCGCTCAGGACCTCACTTCCCCCCCACCCCCGCCACATGTACAACACTAAAAGCAAAACTCCATTAAGACCAGAAGCAGAATATATGAACGGTAATAATCAAATACTAACATATTTTCAGTGGCTACATAGAGTTTTATAATATAGTAAATGTATGTTACATCTCAGAACTCTATAGATTTTAATCTTCCTATTGTTGGTTGCCAGCACAATTAGTCAATATTTGTAGTTTTAATACACAGATGTAAGTACCAGAAGCGGATACTAGGTTGTACATCAGGACTTGAACAAATTGGTGTATTTATCTTAATCCAGTGCTGTGAATAGAAAACCTAACAATCTGTGGCCCTCATCAGGAAAGCTATGTTGAAAAATCTTTGGAATAGGATCACAAAGTCTGAACTCCATTATTTACCAGCTGGATTCCTTTAGACCAGTCCCTTGAAAACTCTGAGCTGAAGCTTCTTTGATTATAGGGACTCCACCTTCTAGATCTATAACAAGGAAAGGTGGGAATGAATGATCCCTACTACCCCTTCCAGCCCTAATATTCTATGTCTTCATGATTTCCAAATACATAATTCTGGGGTTGTATCTCAAACAGAAAAACTAACCTCTCCATGCAAATTAACTAGAGCAAGCATACGATTCTGGGATGTGAAGTGGATAACTAGAACCTTAAGGGGATCTTATTACCAGTATTTTGTAGAAGGTCTTAAAGTCCATGAAAAGATGCTGGTTGCTGTGATAATACCTCCATTAAGGAAGATGCACTTCAGCAACAGAGCAATTGTTTGGATGCTGGCTAATGGAGCATGTCCGGGTCCCTACCTTGAAATGTGAATTTACAGATTTTCTAGGTACACTTAGACCACACTGCTGCTTATTTCAGGGAGACTAAAAACACTAATGCTGGGATTACCAGCAACAGCTGTACACAAGCAGCTTCAGTGCCCCCACGCCAACAGCTTTTTTACCCAGAGGTAGGCTTGAGGCTCCCAGCTGTCAGTCACTGCCATCTTAGCTGCCCAAAGCTTTTCTTTCTGGAGCAGACAGAGGACAACACGTTTTTACTAGCAGTTCAGCTCTACTGGTCTTTAGAGCAAAAATCAACATTCTTTGATTGTTAGGGCAGCTCTCTTCGGCCTTCTCCAAGGTAACAAGTTCCAAAGTCCCAAACTGCCTAAATCTGCCCCAGTCACTCCTTCCTGCCCCACAGAGCGAGCACGTTCCGTCCCTCCCCCAAAGGAGTTTGTGAGATGAAACTGCGCCACAACTCAGTAACACAACTGCTTTGACACCTATCTCCCCATCCACCCTTGGGCTTGGTCAGGTGAGTTCTGTGGAAGATGGCGGACCCTTTCCTCAGTCACCAGCTGGGGAAAGGCAGAGAAAAAACAGCTGTCGGTAGTTCTTCCATTGTGAAAGGACTTGCACCTCTGGCTGGTATGAGAAAATTCCCAGAGCCAGGCGTCTTCATTTTGGTTTTGCCACCCCCCTGCACTGGATAACTTTAGTAAATTGCTTAAGCTTCCTGCACCTCTTCTTCCCATGCAAACTGAGCAGCCCCCTTCTGACGGACTTTCTCTGACACACTGCTTACTACAACCTGGGTTACCAGCTTTTTCTGTGGCACCAAAATGCTGGTAGTAGATAACAATCGGTCACTGATATATGGGTACTATCTGTTTTTTACTTACTACTTTGAAACTTTTCGCATTTTCTAAAATGTCTAGGGAGCATGAATCATTTCTACAACAAAAAGAGCAAATTTTGTCTGAGTTTTGTCTTGAAAAGTTTGTCTTCATTTTCAAGGGTGTGTTTCCTTCCTTCAGGTTATTTGTTGGCTGTTGAGATTCTTCATCAACAAGCTGGCAGGGGAAAGGTAGTATCTTGATTATAACATTAGGTTCTCAGGAGATCCACACAAGAATTAAAGAACTTCCCTTTCCAACTACATCCCTTCCTGCTGTAAGCACAAGGCTAGAGGTAGTACTCTCACCTTCTCAGGCCACCAGGATCCCATGAAATGTCCTGTGATTACAGTGACACTTCAGCCTAGACCAAGGATGGGGCTTACTGATAAAGCTCCCAAGATAGAGGTGAGATTCACTCTCTACCAGTTGGCAAAAGATTTGGGCTGTAAGATCCTGAGAGAGCTGTCTCTCCTCATCTCAAGGCCTTCGTCATTCAAAAAGAACATCTTTATTAGACTGGATGTAAAGGGGATTTTAAAAGTTCAGTCACCATATGTTCTATGGCATGCAGAAAAACTAGGTTTCTCTAACAAGATATTTAACTGAAACTATTTATCAAATTATATATCCAAGAACCACTGAGCTGAAATCTCTTTCAATAATATCTTAATCAATATTTCAAGCAAATAATATAATAGCATTATCTACTATGAAGAAAAAATGTTTTGCTCTTATAAAATAATTTATCAAACTTAAAAAACTAATATATATTATTCAGACTATTTCATTTTCCACTAATGTTTTAAAATGTGATTAAAAATACTATTGGGTTTGCCGTATATGTTCTGGTTCTTCACCTTATTAGAATCGATTGTATGATCCAAAATAACCAAAGGCCAAGATTAAAATTTCACTCAAATAAACAGGCAAATTGCTGTTATATCAAGAGCTAAATTCAGCTTTAAAAAGAGGAAAGGCCAATAGACCTGAAGCTATTACTCATTGGCTGACCTTGAGCCCAAAAATGCAGTCCACTGACTGGCAAACAATATGGGCTAAATGGTAGGAAGGCAACTGGGATTCTTAATTTTGCTTAAGCAATTCATGCAGCATAACTGATAAATGTTTTGTTGATAAGGATTTCTAAAATAGAACTTCCCTGGAATTAGAAATGGCAGTTATAAATATTCCAATGGCAAGTATTATTCATCAGTTTTACATACAAACATCTTAAAAGTGTTATAAACTGAGACACTGAATAAACAAAGTATCTTCCTTTGGATGAAACCTAAATTCAAGGCAGGATACATCTGAAATTTGTTTGAGGTTTTTTTTTGTTTTTTTGTTTTTTGTTGTGGGTTTTTTTTTGTTTTTTTGTTTTTTTTGTTTTTTTTTTGCAAAGGGGATGTGGACTAACAGAACTGCAAGTGATGGGGGGTTTCTGTTTTGATTCCTTCATAAAACTCAACTTAAGGCTAGAATCAAATCTGTATGTTGTATACTGAGAAATCACCAGAAATAATTTAAACTATACTGTTATGATATTCAGAAAGGTCTCCAATTAAAATACGGTGTTCTACAAACTTATCTCAGGACTGTACTATTCAACTTCTGCATTCAGAAAAATAAAACAAGCTTCACATTAAAAACACAGAGTACACTTCCACAACAGCAACTTCCCACCATGGCTAGTGGAGGGCGGAGAGGGACTGGAGCTGGGTTGGAGGCCAGCACACACACTGATTATTGCACTTAAGTTCCCTGATGCCCTGGGAACATGTCTCTTATACTTAATTATATGGTAAGCTTTGGGCTCAACTCAGGGCCAATATCCACAGAACTCCTGGTGAAAAGTAAATCAACCTGCCCAGATTTCTGTATTTGTCCTTAGTACTCAAAAACTCTGAAGAAGCACATTTGCTTGGAGGCCCAGGATAATCCCACTGCTCTTCCCCGCTCCAGCAGCTCCCCACACCAGAGACGGATGCAGAGATAGGGCTCATTAATTCAACTCCCTTATTTCACAGAGGAGGGAACTGAAGTCCTGCGAGAGAGTTGACTTGTTGAGTCACACAGCTGGTCTGTGGCCAAATCAGCAGCAAGTTCTGCAGTTCCCCCACTACCCTCCTGAATGAGGCAGCTCCTGGAAATTCAGTTGTTTGTTTTGTATTTTTGTCACTTTTCATTTGACTTTCAGTATCACACTGGTTTCAGGTGTACAGCATAGTGATTAGACATTTATATAACTTGTGAAGTGATCCCCCAGATAAGTCTAGTCTCCACCTGGCACTGTACATAGTTATTACAATATTACTGACTACATTCCCTATGGTGTACTTTACATCCCTGAAACTATTTGGCAACTGCCAACTTGTACTTCTTCATCCCTTCACCTTTTTCACCCAGTCCTCCAAGCCCCCTCCCATCTTACAACCATCAGTTTGTTCTCTGTATCTATACAACTATGTTTCAATTTTGTTTGTTTATTTTGTTTCTTAGATTCCACATATAAGAGAAATCATATGGTATTTGTCTTTGTCTGATTTATGTCACTTAGCATAATACTCTCTAGGTCCATCAATGTTGTCACAAAAGGTTAAGATTTTATTCTTTTCTATGGACAAGTAATATTCCGTGTGTGTGTGTGTGTGTGTGTGTGTGTGTGTGTGTGGATACACCACATCATCTTTATCCATTCATTCTATTAATGGGCTCATAGGTTTCTTGCATTTCTTGGCTATGGTAAATAGTGCTGCAATGAATATCAGGGTGCACATATCTTTTTGAATTAGTGTTATTTCTTCAGATAAAATACTCAAAAGTAGTACTGCTGGGTCATAAGTTCTATTTTTTTATGTTTTGAGGAAACCTCCATACTGCTTTCCATAGTGTCTGCACCAATAGTCAGGATTCTGACAATACAAAGAATGCTAGGATTTTGTGTTCCCTAAGCCACGGCCACAGTAACTTCCATAGTATGAGCATGTGAACAGCCTTCATTTAAGCACATAGATGCCTGCCACCTCCCGCTTTTTCTGTCCCCTCACTCTCCCTTTCTTACTGCCCTTTTTCTTTGCAAACTAGTGTTCCACTTCTACCAGAGTACAGTTAAGGAAAGCATGAGTAAGAATTCTACAATTGTTGGGGCCGGCGTTATTACTGCAGGTAAGGAAACATTCAGAAAGGATAAAAAACTTGTCATAAGTCTCGCAGCTAGTAGGTAACAGAAATGAGGCATGAGCCCACAATAAGAAACTAATGACAGAAAAGAGTTTTTCTCCTCCACAATACATTAAGAAGAAAAAAATATAGCAAATCAAACAGAATATCCGAATGATCCCACATGGTCCTACCCCTTCAGCTGCAGGTTGTCTCTGGATTCTGCCCTCTCTCAGGCTGACGTCACCACATAACCAGGATATGTCCTTGGAAATGTCATACATCCCTATCAGTGAGTAATTTCCTTTACCTTTTACAACTAAGCAGGGGTGGAAAAACCTGGGACCTAACAGAGCACTGTGCACACTGGTCTGCTCCACCCCCACCCCAGGCCCCTCTGGGCTCCCATTCCTAACACTGATTGCCCCCCGCCCCACCCTTTGCTTTTCTCCTGACAGCTCAGTGACTGTGAGCCAGGGGAACCAATGCAGAGTGTGGCCGAGGTGTGGATTCCCTTTCCTGGGGCCCAGCCCCTGTGCCCTGGGTGGGGCAGTGGAGGCACTGACGGTGGGGTAGTGGGGTAGCAGGGTAGTGGGGTAGACCTCAGGTAATTTGGGACTCAGAGCTGAGGCAGAGCCGAGGCTGGCTCTGACGTTCCTTCAGCAAACACTTCTGCCCCTGTGGGAACAGCCCTAGTCCTTCCTCTTTGATGGATGAAGAAGTGCAAAGAGCAGGTGCCTCGACCTTTCCCATTGCCCCCGCAGACAAGTGGGAGGACAACCGGGAAAGTTTCAAATGCTCACGAAGGCCGTTACTTTGACACTTCTTGCTTAGCACTGAGCGGGGGTGGGGGAATGCAAGGCCTCTACTCCCAGGCTCACGTGCTTCTGCACATCTGGGAGCTTCAGCCCTCAGACGGTGTCCTATATTTAGTCTCGCCAGGAGGAGGGTGATGATATGTCACCACCACCTCCGGGGCCAGCCTCCCTCCTCCACACTGACTTATGATATGTGACTCAACTTCCCCACAGAGTTCCTGCTGAGGGGGGAGCTATTACTGGAGAAGGGGTTACATAGAAGCTGGGGCTGTACCCGGTCATTGCACCTTTGCCCTGGGCCCTTCACCCACCAGGGCCCTAAGCTTCTGGGCTGTGCTCCAGGGCCCTCGAATGCACAACCACTGTGAGAATGCAGGCAGGGGCAGCCCCAGAACGGGAAAGGAGGGAATCCCTCTGTTTCTTAGAGGCTAACACCGGAGACGGCAGGGCACCAGTGAACACAAATGGCTACAGAATCTCAGAGATGAATGTCTTGGGGAAAGAAACACAGGCTTTTTGGACAATCATCTAAGATTCTAAACCCCTTATCTAAGTCTCCTGAGAGCCAAAGCTGGCCTCTCTCAGTGATATGACTGGCAGATGGGGTCCCAAGAATCCACAGACCTTTAAAACAGAGTCAAGTTAAAAAACAAAACAAAACAAAAAAAAACCACCCTGAAGGTCTCGCTAGTGTGGTTGCTTCGCCCCTGTTGAGAGCTTGGGGAGCTCCTGCCTTCATTATCTGAGGAATAGCAGGGCCACAGAACGTGAGAGACAGAAGGGGCTTTTCCCCCCGAAAACTGTAAATGTTCTCTGAAAAACAGAAGCGACCTTGGGGACATAGGTTCCCACAGCCAATCTCTTTTCTTACAGCTGGGAATAGGTTATGGGGGATGGGGGTTCAGGCAGTATGTGCCGCTATTTTTTAAAGCATGGTACTGTGGGTACTGTGCTGAGCACTTTCAGTACATCACTTCCTTTTTTCCTTTGAGGCTATTTTCTTTCCTTCTCATTTTACTTCTTTCAACTACTCCCCATCTTACTACTCAGTAACTTGCCTGAGGTCTGTGGTTAGGTAGTTATGAACTTATCTACAATTTGCTCCCAGATCTGACCACAAAATTTGTGCTCTTAACTTTTCTACCAAAATTAAAGTCATATTAAAATAAACTAAGCACAATCACTGTTTAAAAACAAGTGGCAGAGCTAAAACTAAAATCCAAACTCCTAAATTCTTTTCTAAAGGACTTTGTTATTTTTCCAGATTCTTCCTTTGGGCATTAATTACACTGACTTCTGGTGTCACATAGAAATATATTTTCTTCTGTATATATTAGGAAGCATAATTCTTATTAAAAATAACTTAAGCCCTGGCTGGTATGGCTCTGTGGATTGAGTGCCGGCCTGCGAACAGAAAGGTGGCTGGTTCGATTCCCTGGTCAGGGCACATGCTTGTGTTGCGGGCCAGGGCCCCAGTGGGCAGCACGTGAGAGGTAAGAGGCAACTGGTCGATTGCACGTTGATGTTTCTCCCTCTCTTTCTCCCTCCCTTCCCCCTCTCTCTAAATAAATAAATAAAATCTTTTTAAAAATAGTAATTTAAAAATTGGAGGAAAAACCAATTTACATCTTATCTGGTACACTGGTGGTCACAAACAGTTTGCTCTAGTATAGTGGTTAAGATGGAGGATTTTGAAGCTAAATACCTGGGTTCAAAACCTGGTGGCTTCACCTAATAATACTTGTCCAAGGGCCAGAACAGTGCTTTCTGTGACTTATTTACTTTATCTAAAACAGTGGACTATTGGTAGAATAGCACTGACTCTATGGGGTTGTTGTGAGGATTATAAATGAATTCATTCAAATAAAGCACTTAGTGCTTGGCACATAGTAAGCACTCAATAAATGCTTACCCTTAGTTAGGAACCAAACCCACAGCTAGAGCTCAGGGAACAAAATGGTAATGATGACAATAATAATATTTTAGCTCTGGAGTCTTTTATGGCCTTCTCAGCCCTCCGACACATAATATCTCATTTGTCATCTCTAGTCCTGGCAGTACCAAAGGAAACAGCGTTAGTGTATCATTTAGCTAGGAATGCCATAATTAATAAAGGCAAGAGTGGTTGCAGAAAGCCCGCATTGATGTAAGCTGGTTGTTATGGCAACCATCCCCTGTCAAGGACCCTTTGCCAGGCAGAGAAAGACCCATTTTGGAAGCTGTCACAGCACATCTGTTTCTCTGCTCAGCTGATTAGCTCTTGTTTGCAACAATGAGCAGATGGAAGTAAAAATGAAAAAATAAATTTTAAAAAAAGCAAATGTTTTATCCACAAGTTTGCTTTCTAATACAGAAACAGACATTTGGCTGTTTTAGAAGATGTTGAGTAAACTAGATCCTTAATATATGGGCTGCTTCTCCCATTGGTGGGATTGCAAAGTGTAGCCAACCTATAAATTATAGGTGATGGGTCCCTTCATGTACGTCTCTTAAAATGATGTGTCTGACACTCCAATTGCAGAGTATTCTTCCACCAGGTCTCCACCTGTCTTTGCTGTAAGCGCTGTCTCAGCACACAGTTTCCACAAGAACAGCCCATATGAACACATGAAGGAGAAAGAGGACAAGGCCAGTGGCCAGGAGACCTGAGTTCTGGTGCCCAGTGTGCTCAGCATGAGCAGGAGAGTGTCCTCTCGCTGTCTTAGTTTTTCCATCTGCAAAATGTGATGCATTCTTCTGCCCTCTGAAAAGCAGAACAGCTCCAGTACTTAACTAGGTTATGAATTTAGGAATGGTAGTTGCTACACCTCTTTGGGCCTCACGTTTCTCCGTGATAACATGGAGAAGATAAATCTATAGAGAGCTATTGTGAGAATAAAATCAAAAGGTGTATTTAAAAAGCACCTTTCCCAGTTCCTGGTGCATGAGCGGGTCCTTAGCAAGTGAAAGTTTCCTTCCCACTGCACGCTTGCTCAGCAGACACAATGTTTACACTGACAGTCAGCGGGCTGTAGCTCTGGAGCTGGTCCTTGGGTTCCCCTGCTTGCAAGGGAAGAGAATATTACCCCTGTAGTTACTAGACCATCATAGGCCTGTGGTGTCCCCAAGACACGCACCTCTGGTGGCTGAGGAACACATCTGAACAGTGGCCATTTACTATCCAGAATGGAAGAGTTTTAATATTTGACAATCAGCTTGGCCACACCAGTGCATTCAACTAACTTTAATGCATAATTTAACATAGTCTCCAAATGTCCTCAATAAAAACAACAATGACAACTTTGGTTCCTCAATTCCTATGCCATGTGGGATGGTGGGAAAGATCAAATACCTCTAACCCTTGCCATCGACAAAAATGAACATAAATTTGCCTCTGATCTCTTTTGCTATAGACCAGCACATTGTCTGGCACGTGTTCCCTGCAAACACCAGCTAAGCAAAGCCAATACCAACACTGGGCATGGGTTGTTTTGAAAATCCCTTAGTTCAGCGGGTCACAAGATATGGATTTCCACCACTGTTACCCACCCACCTCCCCCTTAGTGTCCCTCGGCACTTAGCCTGGCAGAGGCTTGGATCCAGCATGTATGACATCAATGTAATTATGCCTAGCTGACATCCTCACATGTAGCTGTGAGCACTTAAAAAATAATATACAAAGTTTTACGCAAATACGAGACACTATTAATCATGTTATTTATTTTAAGAAATTGGGTGTCAGGGGCTAGAGGAGAAAAGAGACAGTAAGCATGGCTAATGGGAAGACTGTGTGCATATATGGGTCTAAGATACAGGAAGAGAGACCAGGGGCTCAGTGTAAACAGAAGGTTGAGACAAGTAACCTGGGTCAAACACCTCAGGAGATTATCAAAAAATGCCAGAGAACAGGTAGGACAGAACAAAATTCTGAAGGCGTTGGGAGCCCACATGGAAGGCAATTTGTTCTGCTTGGTACATCAAGAGAGAACTGTTTATGCCTCAGACACCTGAGGCTGAGAGAGAGCTGTGTGTGTGTGTGTGTGTGTGTGTGTGTGAGAGAGAGAGAGAGAGAGAGACAGACAGACAGACAGACAGACAAGGCTGAGCTCTCTCACTAAGCTAGCACCTGTAACATACAGACCTGCAGGTTCCAAATGATAGACTGACTACCTTGGAAATTTGAATTATTTACTATAGAGGAGGGTTGCTAAGTATTTGGAGAGTTGTTATGGGTTGAATTATGTCCTCCCAAAAAAGATATATTCAAGTACTAACCCCCAGGACCTCAGAATGTGAACTTATTTGGAAATAGGGTTGTTGCAGATATATTTAGTTAAGATGAGATCATACTGGTGTAGGGTGGACCCCTAATTCAAAATAGGTGTCCTTATAAGAAGACAGCCATGTGCAGACAGAGACGCATGGGAAGAAGGCATGTGACTACACAGGCAGATGCTGTAGCTTTGCTGCTATAAGCCAAAGACACCAAAAAAAGGCCAGCAAACTGCCAGAAGCTAGAGAGAGGTAAGAAAGGATCCTAGAAACTTCACAGGGAACATGCCCTGCTGACACCTTAATGTCAGGCTTCCAGCCTCCAGAACTGAGATAATACGTTTCAGCTGTTTTAAGCCACCCAGTCTGTGCTTTGTTGTAGCAGTCCCAGGAAACAATACAGATTGGACAAGGCTTTGACCTTAGGGTGGGAGAACCCACTTAAACATCTTTGCTGGCCATGGGAGCAGGCCCATAGAAGTAAGGGCGGGCATCTGTCTGTACCAGAGGCACTTTCACAGGTGGCTGTAGGAATGCTGGAGCCACTACTGCCCCCCACATATTCACAGGTGATGTCGTCATAACTGCCCCCAAGTCAGTCCCTGACAACAAAGGCATGCAGCTTGCAGGGGTCATGGCCACGGAAATTAAGAACCTGGGTTTTTGTGGGTTTACTAGGCAGCTGAATCAATAAACTCTGCAACCTACACTTACATGAGAAACTCAGTTTCCTATAGTTTCAGTCACTTTGCTCAGGGTAATCTGTCACATAGTTTCTATGTTGCACCTTTTTCTTTCCCTCCTAAAATAATCTTCTGAGTCATAGTACACTAATGACACACTGAGTCTGTAAAAAATTGTACTGATCTTGATTTTCACATTGACCTTTTTACTATGCCAGGCAACTATCACACAAAGTACTAGGCGAACCCCTAGAGTTTTTCTTCTCTTACACTGCTGAGTTGATACTGCTTTAACCCAGAATTTTCCAACTTTAGTAGTGTCCAAATGAGGCAGTGAGAGAAAATAAGTGGAGAATGTTAACAACATGATAGCCAATGCAAGCTGCAGCTTCGAGCTGCCCCAGTGAACCACGCATTTGGACCGCTCGTCAACATTTGATTGTGTGGTATGGTCACATTCCATTAGCTACCTGGTTTGAAGCACAGCGTATTTGAATTAAATATTGCAGTTACTCAAGCTGGTGAAATAAAAATGGAAATAAAAATGGGAAAAGAATAATTTGATTCAATATCTCAAAACAAAGTAGGATCAAGGATCTTGCAGCTGCATTTTCAAAATAAAAGCACTGGTTGCCTGCAACGGCTTTATCCCACTGGCATTTGGCACTGCGTGCATTGCTGTCGTGGTTAATCTAAACACCACTTGCTCACACAAGCAGAAGTGAACGCGTATTAAGATCAATATACTCTGCAGTCCATCATACTGAAGAGAAGCAGAGTTTGCCACCTCAAAATATGCCTTTTGGGATGTTGATTTTGTGTTGCCTTTTAAGAATCCAAAGACTCAGAAAGAAATTTGACCTTCCCCTTCACTGCCTAAAAGGCATTTAGATAGACAACCTGCCCCAGAAAAGGATGTGTCATCATAGATAACTGCAGTTTAATCTGAACTAGGTAGACAGGGAGGAACCTAGCAAAGCCCATTTGTTCAAAATCCTCCTCATCCCATCGTGATTCTGAGAACACCAGCTTCCTTTGGGTTAGAAAAGGTATACCATCTTCCTTGTTATGCCACCCCAGATTTGAGTTGAGTGCCCTCCGTTATGCTTTCCTTTAAAACAATTAAAATCTACAGAGAAATTTGCTGATGCCAATGGTTGGCCTCCTCAAACTGCCCTCCAAATTCATCTTCTTCTTTGGCTTTTTTTTACCAGTTGATTCATTCATCCAACAGACACTCACTGAGCACCACTCTGTGCCAAGCACTACACTGGGAGCTGGGCGTCCCAAGTCCCTGCCCAGCGCAGAGTCCAGCTGGAAAGCCTGCCCGCCGACGGTGACAACAGAATGGCCATGGTGGACTGATGGGGGGTGTAAAGGAGCCTCACTGTCAGCCAGGGATCAGGGAAGGTGTGCTGGGGAAAGATGCATTTCAGCTGAAATGTGAAGACTGAGGAGGAATGTTCCAGGGTTCTCAGGGTCCCTCCAGACAACATCCCTCCAGACATGAAAGGGCTCAAGGGAATCCTGTATCAGGATGAATTTGGAGAACTACTTGTCATTCGCTTGTTGAGGCATGAAGCACAAGTAAATCGGGGAAAAATACCCTGAAATGAGGCTGGACAGCTAGGTAAGCGTGGGAACTCAAGGGCTTCACTCACCATCCAAAGGAGTTTTGATTTTGTCCTGCAGTATTTCTCAAGTTCACGAGACCCCTATAAAATGTTTTGTTTTTTTTTTTTGTTTCAATGATAATTTTTATTTATAATAATAAAATGGCAAGAATAGTGGTAAAAAACATACTCCAGATCATCTGGACAACCACTGCCACACAATTGTAGTGACCACAGTTATGTTCACTATTAAGGTGGCACCAAGCCAGAGAGGCACCAGCTGGAGGCCAGACGAGATGCCATGTGCACAAAGAGCTCACCCTAGCTGAAATCAAGGACACCTGTGGGAAAACTGGACCTCCACATGGCACGGGGGAGTGAGTACGACAAAACAACGGAAAATAATCTGTTCTTTCATGTTCTGAAACAGTCACAATGCAAAAGAGAACTGAGTTTCACAAAACAATGTCATTTGCCTCCATAAATTAAAGGTGCTTACGTGCGTGTTACCGGCTTTGTAGTTTTTTCATAATACATTTTTTCTTTTGTTTTACAGTTCTATAAATATAAGTGATTAGGAGTTTATTCCTAGTTTTGTTTTTTAAAACCTATTTTAGAAGCTTTTTTTAAAGAGAGAGATGGGATGGGAGGGAGAAAGAGAGGGAGAGGACCACTAACATGAGAGAGAAACGTCTGTGGCCTGCCTGCCGCAAGCACCCCAACCGAGCATGGCACGCAGAGCCTACAACCCAGGCACGTGCCCTGGCTGGGAATTGAACCCACGACCTTTTCCCATGCAGGACAGTGTTCAACCAACTGAGCTGTTCCAGCCAAAGCTATTTAAGAAGCATTTTAATAAGACTTGAGTAAACACTGGAATCTGTAGGGTTTTCCTTTTTGTCTAAAATGGGTCTGTCCAAATCCCAAGCATAAAAGAGAGGGCCATAGATGACAGGAAGCCAATGTAGATGTTTAAGCAGACCGGTGTGAACCAATCACTATACAGGAGATTATGTTGGCAGTCAGACAGAAGGACAACTGTGGGGACAGAATGGAGATGGAAATGAGACAGGGTAGTGAGAAGCTACGAAAATTCCTGGACAAGTGGAATGGAAAAACTGAGACCAGAAAATTAAACAAGGCCAGAGAGTTTGTGCAACATACAGCCAGCTGGTGAATCCCAAGAACTTATTTTCCCTAACCAAGGGCACTTAAGAGTGAATGGTTCATACCTCTCCTCCCTAACCAAAGAATACATAGCTTAAATCTCCCTTGACTGGGAGCTAGAGAACAGAAGCCCAAGTAATGTTATTTGTGCCAGCTAAACCCAAGGACAGATGAAATTAGGGGAACAAATAACATGAACCCCATTAAAAGCCAGGCAGACTCAAGATACAACAGTATAGCAGACCAAAGAATTTCCCAAATCCCCCTATGTGCTCGTTTTAATGCATAATCATATTAAAAGTGCACCTGAAAAGCTAATGAATATTCTGCTGAAACCCTCCCCTAAGATTCTCACCTGCAGAAAAAAATTAAAAGCCCTTGGGACAAAGACTCAGCATGGGCTGTCTCCAGAGCTTGCCCATGCCCCTTCCCGGGGAGCAGTGGGCAGCGGCAGCTAGACGGGGCTGACCCCCCATCCTGTCTCCAGGGGCCCCCTTTCCCTGACTTCCCAGTGAGCTAACAGCAGCCCCGTTTTGGCTCACTCCCTTCCTATAACTTCCCTAGGGAGCCAAAGCAGAACACCTCCTAGACTCTCTCCTGTTACTTCTTCTACCCGAAGTCCTTCCTCTGTTTCACTCTTCCAGCCCTAATAAACTCTCCAAATCAGCTGGACTCATGTTGTGAAATCTTTCCTACATGAAGTCAAGAACCCACACACTACAGGTGGCCCTAGGCAGATGCACTGAAGGCCAGGTCCCCTGTCCAGTAACAGAAAGACCCCTAAAGAGATGTTGGTACAAGTCCTCTTATTAAAAGAGCCCATTGGCTTAGTCCCCGAGAGCTTCTTGCAGGCACAGGCCAGAGTACTGTGGAATTAAATGCTGACCTGACAAGCAAAACTGTACCTGTGTTTGAGGCTATGACTTATCTAGCTGGCAGAGTCTCCAAACTTCTGCATATGTCATCTCATAGAGACTTCGGTGATGATGCCGCAAATAAATCAGGACCAAATCCCAGGTTTCATTGGAAAACAAAAAAGTACATAAGCTTAGCTGCTATGTGCATGGTAGCCACCACCACAAAATGACCAGGGCCACTGCATGTAGTTGTACAGATCAGCTAGGACTGAAATCCGTCTTGTCACCAAGCCGCATGTCACTGGGGCTGCATCTATCCAGGGAAGGTGACTTTTTCTAATTTATATCAAAGCTGGATGAGTCCAAGCCATGACCCATGGAGACGGCTGCACTTTCCGGAGGGGGCACCTTTCTCTGATTGCATGAAGGTGTCCTGTGGGCTGGCTGTGCCTTAATCCTGCTTTTCTATGGTTAAGTGCCAGTATTACCACTCCCCAAACCAGATCCCTCACAGTTCAGGGAGGATAAAGAATTCCCTTCTTCCTGAAAATTGTGTGAAGTTCAGGGATTTCCCACAAAAAGTCACAGCATCAAGGCACTCAACAAACACAAAGAAACAAATGTCTGCTCCTCACCTCGGGGGCCATCCAGAACGGGGTGCCGACCGACGTGTTTCTCCGCAGACGTGTGTTGGTGAGCTGGGCTGACACACCTGTAAGGAAACAGGGTCGTAGCTGAGCAGCAAGCACAGGATGACGCTAGACCAGGGGCTGGAGAACTTTCCATAAGGATCCGATAATAAATATTTTAGGCTCTGAGCCTTGTGTTTTCTGTCCCATCTTCTCAACGCTGCCACCACAGTGCAAAAGCAGCCACAGAACACAAAGAAATAAGTGAGTGTGCCTGTGTTTCCATAAACGTTTATTAGTGCGTGCATACAATTTTCACATGTCACAAAATACTCTTCTTTTGATATTTTCCCAACTGTTTAAAAATGTGAAAACCACCCCCAGCTCAAAAGCCACACAGACACAGGAGGCAGGTCCGAGCTGGCCGACAGGCTCCACAGCCTGCGGACCACCGCGTGGGAGCATTTATCACCTTATCTAAACCACTCAAATGTTCTTTTCCCTAATAAGCATTTCTATCCATATTGCTGAAAACTTGAAATCAAAAGAAAACATCAACAACCAGGATCAACGGAAAATATATCCCTATTATATTTCCAGTATATTTCAGGTGATTTCTTTCTTAAAATGGTGTTTCATTTTATGGAGAAAGAAAATTGGCATGTATTATCTATAATAGAGCATCAGTGTAAACATAAAAACTTTTCAGTTCCTTATCTTACCTAGAAGCCTAGAAAACTAGCAAGAAAACTGTTTGTCAAATGGAAAAAGAAATTGACTCATATTATTATTATGTAGGCCTCAATGTCGAGCACCTGAATTTTAATATAATTCCAATGTACTTTATCTGTCTTAGCCTGGAGGCAGCTCTCTTCTTTCTACCATTAGGGAATGAAGTAGAAGTAAATGGACATTGGGTTAGGAGTCTGAAGACCTGTTTTTCATCAGGGGTATGCCTTTTCCTAATTGTATGACCGCTCACAGACCACCTCACGCTAGACCACTCGGCCACACTACCAAAGACCACTCACTCTAAGCCTCAGCTTTCTCATTGTCCAGTTGGGGGTAATGATACTCATCAAACCTAGCACAGAGTTCTTAAAGAACAAACAAGAGAATAAATGTGAAAATGATTTATAAATTGTACTTTATAAATATAAGGCATTCTTTTATACCAAGCAAAAATTGAATGCAGCCTTTAAGAGAATGATAAGGGTTGCCACTAATGTTATCAATGAGAACTGAGAAACCTGGATATGTGTGCATTTTAGCAAAGGGCACACCTGTGAAAACATCAGGCATAGATTTGCTGAGGCACACCGGGATGTTCTGGGGTGGAGAGCAGGTGTGCTAGCTGCTAGTACTCTATTAGAAAGCCAAAAAGGTTCTACAACCTCTACTGCCCATGGATAATTTCTTATTTTACCCAATCCTCCACTACAATTTTGGTTAAAAAAAACAACTATACTTTTCTGTGTTTAATTTTCAGAAATTTCTTTTGCAGCAATTGGAAGTTCAGGGGATTTCTATTGGAAAGATCAGGAGCCTTTACCTTCACGCCAAATCACAAAGCTGTTGAGAGGCTAAGTCAGCATTAATCCCCATCTTCATCTTCTAGGTTCTTTCCCTCAGCATACTCACTGCCCCCAGAATTGTGTGAAAAATACATCTCTGGTGTTATATACACAGCACATTTGTTGAGTTACACCATTCCTCACACAGAAGGAGAAGCATAAGACTTAAAGTGCCCCCGCCCGCTATTTTTCTTTGCATGCTTTTTACTAGATAGACCAATGCACCTAAAGTAACTTCATTTACCTCTGAGTAATTTATTCTGAGCAAATGATTCACTGATACATTTTAACACTGAATTCTTTCTTACCAATAAAACAATGATTATTCAAAATCATCAATCTTTTCTTCTACTATGTTGACACTGATAAAGGACATTTTAGAAAGTGCTTTTGTAAATGTCTTTTCATTATTTGTAACAATCATGCCAAAGTACTAACAGTTGTTGAACTCGTTTAGAAGATTCAACCATTCAATAAACTTGAAAAACCAAATGGTTTGTTGGTTTGTGAATATCAGTATGTGAGTGTTGCAAGCGGACAGTTAATAGTTCTCTGGCCTTAGGTAATATTGCTCTGCATTTCTTCTCACGCTTGCATTTCCTGGTAATGTTTCCAGCTCAACCAGCCTCACGTGCAGCAGCAATAATCACAATTTTAAAGGGATGTTGGTTCCCAGACCCAAAGGACTAGTTTACCTTCTGCTCACTGGGAATAAGCATGCCTAAGGCTACAGAAAGTCATTTGAAAGACCAAACTGCTTTCTCTTTTCATATGCTAAAGAAGAAATGACAAAATGTAAATTATAAACAATTGCCCTGAGACATGAAATTCTTCCCAGAAAAGCAAAAAGTTTTTCTGTCAAATTCTTCTTTTGAAACACTTTTATTTTCTATCTTTAATAAAATTGCTTCTAAAGCTGAAAATAGATTAGCAAACAGCATCTCCTAGGGTGATCCATCTGGTAAATCCCCCATTCGCCAGCCTGTGTTTGACTGGAAAAGTCCCTCAGCCTATGGCGTAAGGCCCCAGTCTTCTGAGATTGCAATAAATTGTTGCCCTTGGCTAAACTGCACACATCAAGAAAACAAACGACAAGCAGTCATTACCGAAGTCAACGAGCTTAACTCCTCCTTCTGTTGTCAGAAGAATGTTATTCCCCTTGACATCGCGGTGGATGATTCTGTTATTGTGCAAATGCTGAAGGCCCTGCATGGTATCCCACCGCCACCAAACAACAGGAAAGAGAAATGGAAAATCCACATGGTTATTTTAAAACAATTATCATACCACTAAAAATCTAATCGAAGTCCACATTTGTCTAACCTCCCTGCTGTTACAGACCTTGCATCTAATAGGGAGGTTTCCCCCTTGTTAATATGCAGTGGGATCCAAGCTCGAGGGACTTTCTTACCAGTAGGGCCCCATATAAGATGTATGAGATCACCGCTTCGTCCAACCGCTGGCCGAACCTGAGCAGCCCTTTGACAAGCTCGGTGACTGAGCCCCCGTTACACAGCTGCAAGAGGAGATGCAGGGGAGGGAGACAACAGCAGGACACATATGAAAAGAAAAGAAGAAGATGTTAAGAATACAAGCCCCATGTGGTAAAATAAATGTGCAGATCACAAAACTCCAGGTCAGAATAATTAAATTTCAAATTTCCATTACATGGGCAAATCTAGTTCTGTGTGTGTGTATATGTGTGTTTATTCAAGGTGATGATTTATGAGTGAAAGTGCCATGTCTAAAAGTTGATTTTTTAAATTGTCACGTGAAATACAAAAGCATAGGTCACTATCAGAAATTTAAAAGAGAAGGCATGGCAAATTACTGGATATTTTTCGTTTCATATAAATACTGTCTATGTTTTTAAACATGCATTTTGAAGACAAGAAAAGACCAGAAGAGTCTAGATGGATGCCATCGATATTGGGGCGGGAATACATTCCCCTTTTCAAATCCTCCTGTCTCCTGTGCTGGCGCTGCAGGCGGCAGAAGCCCAACCAGCAGCTCTTCCAGGAGTTGCTGTTGCCTCTCAGATTTATGGAGTGCACCTGCATCATCTGTGCATGCAACCTTCTCATAGCCAATGTTAGATATTCAGAAATTTTATGCTCTTCTTTTTTGCCTGTAATTAAAAATGCTGTAAAAGTATATGTTGCATATTCGTTCTTTGTTATGTATTGTCCATCACTGAGATTTAAGAGTATGTGAACCTGGTATATACTCTACTTTCACAGCAATTTAAGGTTCTTCTTGAATGATTGTTACTAAATGCAGAAGTCAATTGTGCAGGGTATGGTTGGCTACATGTCATCTTAAATCAAGGGTTCTTAACTGGTTTGGGCAGGGCTTGTAATTGGAATGGTAGGCAGTATGTATATGCATCTTGCATTTTTCTGCTAAAAAAAATTCAGAGTTTACGTCAGATTCTCAGAGCCATCCTTGTCCTTATAAGGATTAAGACTCTGCTTTAGAAATGTGCAATTCCTTTTGGTACGTTGTCTGCAATTTGGGGGAGAGTTGAGTAATGAACACTGAGGGGTTTTCCCAGTCAACTGGCTTTTCATAAGCAAGAAACTCTGAGGGAGCACAGATTAGCACCTTTCCTTTAAAAAGACAATTTTTTATCGAGATAATACATTAGGGTGTATTCAGCTCTAATCATGAACATCTGCAATATTTTAATAGAGGGTGAGCAGATGTTTTTATTTGATTGTGCAGCACTCCCTGCTACACACACGGCAGACACATTTCACACACTCTAACAAAATAACCTGTAACCGAATCTGCCCATGTGGTTACCACTTAAATTGCTCATAAGCAAGAGTGTATGACTAGAAGTCTAATACAGCATTAAAAAATCTTTAAAACAGTCTTACTATCTTTAGGAGAGACACTAGAAGCAGTGCAATGCATTGAAGACTATGATGGCCCCTTGAGTTTGAATGAAGCGTCCTTGGAATCTACTTTCTACTAATGTTGGGGGTAACTTGTAGCTTCACTCTAATAGTTCTGATGACTAATGTTGAGTACCAGGGTAATGTCTTCCAAAGGATTCCAGATTCTTTTGATTTCAGCTATGTCTTATATGGCCCTGAAAGGGCAAATAACCACCAATGTCCAATATAATGCCCACTTGAGCAGTGAATGCATCTCCAGTGCCATGACTCATAGAATAGTCATAAAGGCTAAGTTTTTGATAGATGTAAAATAATTTTCTCAAGACTCCCCAAACTAGAGTCTACATTTCATGAAACAAGAATTGAAGAATTGGCCACAGAATCAAATGATGACCATGGAAGAACATAGGACATGACACTGAGCGAAGTTCTCAACCCACAGAAAGAAAACCCTCTGGAGTGCATGGCATGCAGCTTGGAGAGCTTGAGAGAACAAGACGAGCGTGTATACACACCCCTCTTGAATGGTGTGTATAAGGGGATAACGATGGAAACTTCAGTTTCTTATGACCCTCTTCTCATTTGGAAATCTGAAGGGAGACCTGCTCAGCGAAGTGCCTTGCACCAACAAGGGGGTGTCCCATGGAATGGCAATGGCAGTGGAGTATGGCGAGGCCAACCAAGCCTGGGATCAGAACACTTCACGGCCTGCTCATGACTTGCGGGAGATTCAGAACTCTATGCTCCATCTGAGGGCAGGGACAAGGATAAAATTAGACTGAGGAAAAGAGAGTGAGGCCCTCAGGATAGGAAGGATTATCAGAGCCCAGGGACATAGGGAGACATGGTGAGGCAGACAGTAGGAGGACATGGGGGTCCCCCACAGTGTGAGGCCCTGCTCTCCCTGCCACGGCTGAATGTGAGCATCTGCTTATGCCCAGACCCGGATGTCACTTAGGGAGAGGGCATGGGAAGAAGAAAAGAAAAGGCCCTAATGATACTAAGTCCTTATCCAAAGGATTGAGCTTTGAACTGGACTGTGAAAATGGGATATAAACACTAGAATTTGCCCCTTCCCAAAGAAGTCCCTCAATTGGGCTGAATTTAATAGAATGAGTTAAAGTCAGTTGTGTCCACTAGGCAGTCTGGGAGCTGAAGAACAAATTTGAGTTCAGCTACTGAAAAGAAAGTTACCTCTTTGTTTTCAATAGTGTGTGACCGTCCAGTTAATACCCATTACTCAAACACGAACAGGACACTGTCTCTGCCCTCAAAGAGCCCACCACCAGTAATGGACACATGAGTAATTAGGAGTATGGCATGTGGAACTAGGCATGTACCTAAGGGAGAATGGTGGCACCAAAGAGGGAATGGTGACCTTTGCTGAGAAGGGTGAAGAGGGGACAATCTGGGAAATCATCCTAGAGAATGTGACATTTGCTGTGGGTTTGAAGGAGAAATGAGTTTATGGAAAGTGGATAAAAGGGGAAGGGCATCCCTGGAAGAGGAACATCGTGTGCATAAGAAGGGAGCATGAAAGAAGGAGGAATGTGTGTGTGTGCCCACGCATGCATGAATCCTCTGCTACTGTTGGGACAAAAGGGTGCCAGGATCCTAGGGCAGGGAGACGGGAAGGAAGGTGCAGAATAGGGAATGACAGGTCTGCCCTGCTAAGGAATATGGGCTTTATTACTATATGCACACATATTATATAATAGTACCATAACACACCATTAGATAAGAATAGTAAGCTATTGACAAGTGTTAGGCAGGAGGACTCTATTCAGATTTGCATTCTAGAAAGATGACTTGGGCAGCAGATTGGAGGGTGAACAGAATAGGAAGACACCAGAAACTGGACATCTGTTAGGAGGTGTTGAAGCAATCAAGAGAGGCTGGGTCAAAACATCAAAAGTCATGAGGATGAAGAGTCTGGGACAGATACAGAGGCTTTTATGAAATAGAATAGACAGGGATTTCTGCCCAGCTGCATGCAGAAAGTGAAGAAGAGACAGTCTAGGCATCTTGTGACAATAGGAAAATGACAATAAAGTTCTTTGATCCTCTAAAACCAAAGCAATAGGAATGCAAGGCACTATAACACCTTTTTCAGAACCACCCCTCAGCCTGGCTCCTCTCTCAGGGAGGCATGTGCTTTACTGAACTGCAAGTGCCCTATTAAAATTCTACCCAGAGATAATTTAAATTAAATACTGGGTGACGATCCAAGCTAACTCTACACTGGAATTTTCCCCTGAAACCTCATTTCAGTCTCCTGCCCTACTTTGAATGTGATCATTTTTGCAACCGGAGCCTGCCTATTCAGTGATATGTTATATAGGTATCCAACAAAAAACTTACTTCATAGCTCTAGAACTATGAAGGGATTAGAGCAGCCATTTTTGTCAGCAGGATCAGAACTAAGCTGTGGGTTTCAAAACAACAAAGGGATCTTTACTTAGTCAGTGCTCTTGGTTCAGTAAATGTCAGAGTTTAAGAGCTTTCTGACTGCCTGTGATTAACAAAATAAAAAACCATATAATTAAACTGCTCAGGGAAACTTTAGAGGAAGTTACCCTGCTAAATTGGTAAGTTCTCAGCAGAGTGCTCAAGGGCAGCCTGCGGATCTTTGGGTACTTGGATATAAAAAAAGAAGCAGGTACACACTTACAATGGTCTAAGCAGGGTAAGTGTTCAGTGCAACGGACTGAATATTTTAAAAGCATGACAAAAACTTTTATTGAAATGCATCAAATAAAATAATCCCCTTAGAGTTTTAAGAAGGCAACCAAAGGTTGGCGCATGCAGCCTTCCTTTATCTCCACCCACTCTGCCAGCCTTCGCATTCAAACACAGAGGGGTGTCTCCAGGCCTGCGTTCCTTCCTCCACCCTCAGCATTCAGGAAGTGTGGCAGCTGGATGCATCTAGAATTTAATGAGCATTTTGCTCCAAACCAAGAAAAACAGAAAAATCATTTAGGTACCACATCTATTTTCCAAAACATCATTGAATATTGATTCAATCACAGTATGTGCTTTTGCTAAGATCGTCATAATTTCAAGCAATAAAATGTTCCTTGCTCAATTAGCCATCAACTTTCCTCCATGTTATTAAAAAGGCCAATGCAACACAATCACCAGACCTTTATTCTAGTTGAAGCTCTAACTTTCAAGTAGGTTCTGTACTGGCATGTTGATTTGATCTAGTCAGAGTGCAGAATTAAGAGGAATTTCTTTTCAGGGTCCCTTTTGTTCAGTGGACGTCATCTTTCAAGGGTGCTAAGTTCTGTAGAGGGTGTAGGCAAAGGTCAAGTTAGGATCATCAAAATTACTCCAGATGATGCCTTAGGAAGCACTGTGCTGGATGATGTCCACCTCTTAGTAAGGCCAGAACAACGCGTATTTTTCTTCCACATTGTTGGGAACAATCGTGTTTGTTTTGCTGATACCAGGTGAAATCACTGGTTTGCACCTAAGAGAATGAAAACTATGCCACTTGTGAACTCTAGTCAAAGTGGAGAGAGATGCTCACAAGAAGTAGGTGGGTCCCAGAATGCCCACCTCCCATCCCAGTCTCCCAGGACACGTGCTTGTTGAGTAGAACAGTGGGGTGGGCAGGATCACTCCACCACTCAGCTTCTAACTCTCTTGCTTTTGCTGAACACATATAGCACATATACATAGGATGTAACTCTGTTCCATTTCAAAGTTTCTCCCTTCTTCTCTGCTCCCAGGTGCTCTGGACCTTCCTCCTGGTCCCCAGCACTCCAGTGACCCTCATTCTGGAATCCTGTCAGAACTGGCCATCTGAATCAGTGTTTCCTAGCCATCTCTGGCCAATCAAAACCTATCGGTCCTATGCTCCAGACCACCAGAGTCCTGCTGTGACCAATTCATTAATGTGATCAATTGATCTGTGCTGCATATCCATGGGTGACAATGGTTTGAAGCATCACCCCCAGTGATATTCAGGCCCACACTGGACTTTCTGTAGCCTTAAAGCAAAGACTGGACAATGGCATCCCCCACTACCACCCCTCCAACTGGCTTAGTTACTGAACTTATACATAGATCTCTGGGAGATAAATAGACATTAAGAATAAATTCTTTCATCTGGTTTTAAAACTTTTTTTTTTACTTTGGAACCTCATTTACTAGTACCCTACACTCCAAACCATTTCTTTTAAGTTGAACACATGATTCATGCTGAAAGTAATAGTATCTACCTACTGAAGGTTTTATGCTGAAGAAAAAAGAAAGAATGTAGTTCATGTCTTAGCACATACTAGGTATTTGTTTTTGAGTGTTATGTTTTTCTTAAAGGTCTAAATTCTTATTGTATTTAATTTAGGTGAGAGATAACAGGACTTATAGATTATTTAAATTTAATATTACCTTAGAATAAAATGCATTCAGAAATTCTCCAAAGCATTATTATCTGTGAGTGCTTTCTCTCCATATCTTTCTAATACAGGAGGTGTCTGTCATGAAAGAGAGCTCTGGTTTACTTTCTGCTAACAATTAGTAATGAATTTCAGAAATGACATTTTTATTTGCTTTTGTTTTCAGAGCTGTGTTGATTTAAGAAGGTTATTAATAACATGTTTCTATCGTTTAGAATTGCTCTGTGGAATAGCTGCTCACCGGTCCTTTCATCTCATTCAGCAAGGAAACAGCAAAAGCGACATAAATTTAATCTCACTGTGCATGATGAGAAGCACAATATTAAGCAGACTGTAGTGTTCATGTGTGAGTCTCCTAAAGCACTCCTAAAAAAGCTGCAGCAGGAACAAAACGGTGAAGGTGCTGTGCGGACCCCATGGACTCCCTGCTGCGTGTGTGAGAGAGACAGACCAGGAACCATGTGGCCCTAGCTGGGCAGCACAAGTCTGTGTTCCAGGACTGCAGACAGCAGCAGGGGGTCTGAGCAAGGTGTCCACGTTTGGTTCTCCCTCCAGTTCTGCCACTTAATTCATTACATGACCAGAGAGGCATGTCACTCCTTCTCTGTGCTCCGTTCTTCCATTGGACACCAGGGGACTGCCCTGAAGGAAGGCTGAGCTTCCCACCAGTTCTAGGAGCCCAGAAATCGCTGTTTCTATAAGCATACTGTGGGTACTGGATGCACCTAACCACCCAGCAGCCTGGCATAGAGGGCCCGTTCCAGGACATAAAAGCCCTGAGGACATCTGGCTCCCCATACCACCGATGTTGGCGTGGAACAAAACAACCCACAAAAGGCATAAATGTCAGCATATCATGTCACTGAGATATGAATACTTCAGTGTCTCAGGGCAGCCTCGTTACCTGTCTGCCATCACCTTGGAAAAGCAAAAAAACAGTCAGCAGAGGAGCATATGCACCAGGCTCAGGCCACAGTTCTGGGCTCCTTCTCAGCAATGAAAACCATGCCTAGCCCTTTCCAGCGACCTGGCCGTGCCCGAGGGGCTGACCTTTGGTCAGTCTTTATTGGGAAGAGCATGTATTCTCCAGGTGGCTGCAGGTATGAGCAGCCACCTGCCTACCTGGAAAAGTCCTGAAAGTCCCAGTTCTCCATATTTAACTACAGAGCCTTTCTGAGTCAGGAGATAAAAATGGACAGAAACTTCATTATTAAATTACAGTGAGGTTTAAAACATGGAGATCTTACAGAGCTAAAAAAAATTTAATCAGAGACCCTAGAAATCATTCTTTCCATGTCCCAAGAAAAGCAGCATTTTTAAAATTACAGATATTCTTGAGCTTCACTGGCAGGATAAAACCTATAATATTCTCAGGGAAGGGAACAGAAATAATAAAATCTGAAAGATTATAAGAATGTGTTATATGACAACCAGTCAACTAAACAAAGATGATTTCTGAAAACCAAAACCCCTTACATATTTATATCCCGAGGAAGGCAACTGATGTGACAGAAATGTTCAAATTGGTTTCCCTGCAGATTATCCCATCTGAATATAATGAATTCCCCATACATGGTTGCCATGGCAACCAATATATATTTCCCCATGTCCAGGCCCTCCCAGAGCCAGGCAGAGGATTCAGAGAAGAGGCACTAGACGGTGAATTGAGTGCTGGCTTCTCCTTTGGTGCCTCTCTCTTAAGGCTTTCACATGTGTCCACGTGTTCCTGGATCACATATGTGATCCTAGGCACAGAGGCATGTGCTGGTCCAAAGGGGCAGAGTCCAGAACAAACCAGAACGAGCCTATGAGTCCTAATAAGCTAATTCCATAGATCGCCATTATTGTGTCTTTGCAATTTTAGTCCCATTGGGAATTGGATTTGTGGGGAACTGACTCTTGCCCCCCACATATACACATTCACTTCTATTAATAAGGGCCAACGGGCAGTGGAGACGGTGGCGCTCCTTTTAGATTCCCTCTTCAGAGCAGATGCTGCTGGGAGTACTGCTCCCAGCTCCCAATAGCAGTTTTCACCAGGAACTGCCCCCAGCTACAAGGAAGTGCCCCTCCCCCCAGCCCAAGGTCACTTTCCATCCCAGCACTGCATGCAGCCAGTGATTGGCTGATGCAGAGACACAGCTCTGCAAAAGCAGCCCAGCTCTCCATCTCCCAGAGGACGGGCTGAAGCCTCTACTGCAACCACATTGCTGTTCAGTGTCCCTCTTGCCCAATCCTGCCTTTCTTACTCCTTCCAGGTCCATCCCTGCACGATCTTTCCAACAAACCTGCTATACACACAACCTTCAGAATCAGTCTGAGAAAACCCACTCTGAGATGAGGATTAATGAACAAAGATGGGCTAACCCCAGCTTGGTGAGCCAGGTAGATCTTGGGCTAACAATTTTTGAAAGTGAGTTGTAATTATGTTTTCTATAAAATGTTCCCAGCATAGGGAAGAAAATAATCTTTTCCAACTGTATTCCTGTGTTCATTCAGTATTAGAAGAAAAGATTATTAAAAAATTGAAGGAGAAAAACAGGAACACTTTTAGTACACAGCCTACCTGTAACAACTGTGGAGAATGCCACATCAGTCCCTGTCACACACAGGAGGGACTGACTTCTCCAGTGTGTATGGTACAGTATTTAGGCAAAAACACACCTACGTGTCACTGGAGCTCTACCTGAATGTATAGTTACCTACTGAGCCCCTCTTACCTCCAGGACCAGCCACAGCTGTCCTCCCACACAGTGATCTGCTTTGTAAAACATCCCGTAAAACTTCACGACGTTGGGGTGATTAGGAAGAAACTGCAAAATGTTGTATTCTGCCTCAATCTCTTCATCCATATCCTACACACAGGGTAAAAAAAAAAGTGTGTGCTGGATTAAGTCCTACTGTGTGACGAAGGGCATAGGTATGACATTATGATCAAGTAATCATTTAGTAAAGCATGTTTGTATTTTAAAGACTTTATTTATTTATTTATTTTTAGAGAGAGGGGAAGGCAAGGAGAAAGAGAGGGAAAAGTCCATGTGCCACTGATTGGTTGTCTCTCACATACCCCGAACCAGGGACCTGGCCCACAGCCCAGGTATGTGCCCTAGCTGGGAATCAAACCAGTGAACTTTCACCTTGTGGGACCATGCCCAACCCACTGAGCCATGCCAGCCAGGGCATATTTATTTGTATTTTAATGTCATCATTACCATATCTTGAATATACATAATGATGAACATTCAGATCCCAACTAAAACTCTAATTATTGTACCAATAAAATGTCTTTATTATATTCTCTTTTCTTTAACAGTATTACAAATATCTTTTTAATTTAAAAATGTCTGAATTTCCAAAGCAGCTAAGGAGAAGAAGCTTAAAAGGACCCAACACAGGATAGGAAATCTATAACTTCACTGTGCAAAACAGCCTCCAGCATCATAACCTCGATGTTCGGGGCTCTGAAATAAGATGCCAGGCTAAGATGATTGAATATCACATGTCTGGGTCATTTTCTAGCTGACAGAGAGACCAGCCTCTGTATAAGCCCAGGGAATGAAATACATCATTCTTTTTGAGAGAATAACTTTTGAAGAGCCCAGAGGGCCCAAATCAAAACAATAGTAAACTGGACAAAAACCACAAAGTCAAGGAAAGTTTAACTGCAAATGGAGTTGTCATTCAAATGAGCTGAAAAATCAGAACTCATTTTGAGATTTCATGCCAGGTCTCACGAAAATTATCCCTAGAACTAGAAAAGAAGTTGGAAACTCAGTGTGCATGAAATACTGCATTGTGGCTACAATTCACCACCATTACTTACACTGACTGGATCCAGAATTTTTACTGCAGCCAGGCTCCCATCTCTCTTGTTGGTTACCTTGTAGACCTTGCCATAGGTGCCTTTACCTATGGTCTCTATAATTTCCCAGGTGTCCGTGGGATCTGGAAGTGATTCAAATCCAAGCATCGTGGGGCTGTAATGAAACAATCCATACAGATGTTTCCTGGTGGGGAGAAAAGCTTGTTATGTGCAACAGATCACAACATTGAGGGCAGCGGGCTTTCAGAACAGGAAGAGCTTTGTTTCTTAACCAGCAACCTTGTGATACTTTTTCTTTTCATTTTCCCTTTCTGTTTTAAGTAAAAATTTTAAAGGGGGATTTGAAGACTCCTTAGGAAATGAGGGGTTAAGTTAGAGGGGTCAGAAATATGACTCTAAAACACCTTTAAGGACATAGTTTTCGAACATGGGGGGATTAGATAAATACTGCAGGAGGGAGAAAATAGGCTGAAGAGGATATCCAGTCATGACCAGACAGCTGTCACTCAGGCTGTGCCAGAGGAAGCATCTGTAAGCCAATGGTCTTAGATCTCCGTCCCCAGGTTATGGTAACCGTGACCAGGCCTCTCTGATGGTCACTGGAAACCAATCCCCAACTTTTATATGCAAAGACTGGGCTGCTAGGAAAGATTTGGTATCTGTACCAGGCATCAGTCAATGCACAGCAACCACTGGCAGCCAGGTCTTGGATCCTGCAAGATTAGCCGAGCTCAAACCCTGACTATAGAGCAACAGGCTAGAGTGGGAATCACACTGAGTGGTTAACCAGGAACTGCAAACTCACTTTGCTTATTTAATAAGGATACAGCTCTGTGTACTTCAAGTACCATTGACCCTTAAACAACATGGGGGTTAGGGGCCCCACCTGCAGAGTGGAAAATCCATGACAATCTTCTAACTCTACAGTCATCCCTTTACATCTGTGGATTCAGCCAACTGCAGTTGGGAATGCAAAAATACTATTTCAGTCTGCAGGCAGTTGGTTGAATCCATGGATGCAAAAACCCATGGACACAAAGAGCTGACTGTATTTATTGAAAAAAATGCAAGTATAAGTAAATCATGCAGTTCCAATTCATATTATCCAAGAGTCAACTGCATTTTAAGTAATAGCAACAAGCTTAGCAAGCAAGGTCACCCAAGACTGGTCCCATGGAAAAGCCCCTTCAAGTTCTGTTGCTCCCGGGCTGGATGAGAGGTCTCAACCTCAGTCTGCTTCTAATCCCAGGGGAGAAGCTGTCAGGCTCCGACATCAAGAGTTATGGCCTCCAATCCCCACACAGTGGCTTGGTGTCCACCCAGGGCAAACACTTCTGTCTTATGCTGGACATTCCAATTTGCACTTTTAATTATTTCCTAGACTGCATTCTCCCAAGGCAGAGCCTTATGACCTGGAACAAGAATCCACTTTTTATCTTTACCCTTCCTGATGGAAGCATTTCAAAGATATTGAAAACCATTACCAAAACAAAAGAAAAGAAAATCCCAAAAGCTGTGGGGTTGACACTGGAAGGGACCCTGTCTTTCCAGAGTTCATCTGGCAGGGACACCATGCTCCAGAGGGGCCTGAGGCCAGCACCTCAAGAGCCTGGGCAAGGCTCACCCTAGGCTGAGTCACAGACCCCAAAAGGTCAGCTGGTCAAACAACTGCTTTTCATCTGCTGGTTTCAAGATTCTAACCAACTCCAGCCTTTCCTCCTGTGTTTTCCACCAGTGTTTTCACGAAGTCTATCTTTCTCACCATGTGCTTCATAATTTTTGCCATATCTGTACTTCACCTGTGCTATTAGTTACTAAAAACATTTAAAATAATTGCTTTTTCATAAGACCGAATATCTTTAAAGGCACTTTCTACCACTACTCTAAATGCAAAACAAGTATCATTTGCCATGTTTCAAAATCAACTGCAAAAAGAAGATCACACTACAAACAATAGTTATTCAAATCCAGCCAGATACTGCTGCCCCCTGCTCTACTTTCTCAAGAAGGGAGATCATCAAGAGATAGGAAGGAGTTAAAGACTAGCACAAACTGCTCCCTCCGGGTGATCAGAAGACCTGAAAAAGAAATTAGCAAGGGAATAACTTTGTCATTATGCAATTCAGTGTTCTTTATTGTGAGATTCCCCCAAACCTCTCGTCACCTTGAGAACCATTCCAAGCTTGGCTTCTACAACACCAAAACACAGGCCCAGCCTGGGGTGCTGGTCAGGGATAGACCAGCTGGCAAGGGGGGGGCAGGTACTGAGATGTTTCCTAGAGAGAAGAATCTGGCCCATCAGCCTAAATGGAATTAGGTTACTCTTACCAGTGTGGTCCCTGTTCCTCCACCAACAAGTCCTTACACTTGCATCTGGGCTCAGCGCTGTGACAGAGTAGCACTCAAGTCAAATGCCTGCACGATCCTGGCCCTGCCCTGACCAGCCCAGAGACTTGGGCTAGTTACTCATCTCCTTGTGTCTCAGCTTACTGATCTGCACAATGGGGCTGCTGCTACTGGTGATGCAACCCATTAATAGAGTTACATTATGGACTAGAACACGATACAATAAAGTGAGCACAGTGAGGGCTCAGTAAGTGTCATCGGCCATCACAAAAGCAGAGCACCAAGTTCTGCTTCAGAACAGGCAAGGCATAACAAACAGCTCTCTGCACTGTTTCACTGCTGGCTACAAACTAAACAAGGACCAAGTTAGCTTTGCTCCAGTCAGTTTATACTTTCAGATGAATGGCTGAAATTTGATATATGCAAATGAAATTAAATCATAGAATGTGGCAGCTGAAGAGGACCCCAGAGGCCATCAAATCAAGTGGTTTTCTAGTGATTTTTGGCCTCTAAAGCCTTTCATTGAATTAAATCTCACTTAGGATGCTGACGTATAAGTTGAAAGAGGCAGGGCAGCTCTGGCTGGAAAGTCAAGTGCACAGGAAAGCCAAGTGCATGCCCTGTGCCCCCTGTGGGAGGACAGACAGGGTGACCAACTATGCTGGTCTGCCTGGACTGCTCTGGTTTTAGCAATGGATGTTCTACATCCAGGGAGACCTCTCGGAACTGGCAAACTGAGATAAGTCTGTCAACCGAGTGTGTGGAACCTCTCAGAGCAGTGTTAGGAAACCATTATTTACATATCCCCACACCCATGTCTGCCTTGCCCCTTTTTATGAGCTAAATTGTATCTTCCCCAAAACTCATACAGTGGAGTCCTAACCTCCAGTACCGCATGATGTGACCACATATGGAGGTAGGGCCTTTGAAGAGGTAAAATGAGGTTGTGTGGGGGCCCTACTACAACATGGCTGGTGTCCTTATGACAAGATTAGAGCACAGACACGCACAGAGTAAAGACCATGTGAGAACACAGAGGGAAAACAGTCATCTACAAGCCAAAGACAGCGACCTCAGAGGGAATTGACCCTGCCAGTGTCACGATCTTGGACTTCCAGTCTATAGAACTGTGAGGAAAAACTTCTATTGTTCAAGGCACCCAGTCTGGGGCACTTTGTTAAGGTAGCCCTAGCAAACTAATACACTCCCTTTTTACAAATGAAGAAGCCGAATCCCAGACTGGTGACACGACTGTTTAAGGGCTGTACAGAAACAAGAATCTGGTCCTTCTGAGGTGAGGCCCGATCCCATGACCTCAGTTCCACAGAACGGAATGGAGGGAGACAGCTAGTTAACAATGGTTATCTCTGACCAACTGTACCAAATATCAAAAAGTTCTGTGTGGAAATACCCCAATCACATGGGAGCTAAACGCTGCCACAGACCTACTGGATGGAAATCTCTGCTCCCCCCAAACTAGAACTCCCACAGAGGGATTCATCTACAGTTGGTTCCAATGATGAGTGAGTGGAGGCTGATCAGTCAGGTTCTACTGCCATGCCCACCACGTCCACCTGAGCACCTGAAGAAAAGGTTAAATAAAGGTGCAACAGAGCAGGTGTATACTAACAGGGTTGACAGTCTTCTCTCTCTAAAAACAGTACCTACCTCTATCAACTCTCTGACAATTGATTAAACAGTCAGGTCAAACAGTGGCTGCTTATACACCCCTGTGAAGGTGGTGATGGTCTGCTCCAGGCAGGCAGCTGGAGCAGCTTTTCTGGCAGCCAAAAGGCTGTTGCTGGCCAGAATGTTAACCTTGAGGGCAGGCTGCACTTCTGCTATGTCTGTGTTTGGAGCATGACAGAGCTGGAGCCTCATGGAAATAGCCAGGATTGACCAAAAAAGAGCCAGGAGCAATTTGAAATGAAAAGGGTGAACCTGGGACATCAGCACTCTGCAGAACCCTCAGCAGTCCACACGGAGGCACCTGCACTTCCTGCCATCCCCAAAATGAGGCCTCCATTATATATGTAGACATAAAGTGAAAGGGTGACCTCAAGAAGCTAGAAAACTCAGATTACACAGGCTATACTCTTTGAAAGACAAAAAGGACTAAGTCTGTCTCAGCAGAGGTAATTTATGGCATTTACCAGCATGGGGAACACTTGTGCAGTTTACAAACCAAATAAAAAACTCATTGGCCTGGGCTTGTCTGTGTGTGTATTTGCTCTAAAGTTGCTCTAAAGTGAAGACTTGATGAACACTCTGTTTTTGCATGTAATAATATTATGCAAGTTAATGCCACAAATGATTTCTTATAAAAGTCACTTCTCTCTGAGAGCAAGATTCTGCTGTCCCCCATATTCCTGTGTCATCCAAACCCTTTCACTACCAGCAACAGCAATTAGCAAGGCCAAGAAGATATCACCAAGGAACCACAGCCCCACTCAGTAAAGGGTTACATAGGTATTAAAAGAATATTTTCCCATCTTGGTCCCCACATTGTAATTAATCAAATTTCTAGGAAATGCCAAAACTCTTCATTACTTAAGCTGATAGAGTGATAGATGATAGATAGATAGATAGATAGATAGATATTTACTAAGAGACTTTATCCTTGTGGTAACACAGTCCCTCAGAAGTTAAGAACAGGTGTGTTTTTCTTGATCTGTTTTGTTTTTAGAAGGCAAAATCTTAGAAGGCAGGAGCCATGTCTCTTTATGGCTCTCAATAATAATTTTGCTGTTGATGAGTACAAATGGACTGAACATGACCTCTACTTGCAGTTAACAGCAGGGCAGATCACGCACCACTGAGAACAGCTCAGCTCCAGAGCCAGCTCACCACAAGGCAGGGGACTTGCCCAGGTTACACACCGCGTTGTATTGAGGAGTTTCACATATGGCTGTAAACTAATACCACAGCTGCTGCTTTATCTTATCAGGATTGAATGTCTAAAGACTTCCTTAGGAGTTTTTCTTTCAATGAAGAGCAGAGGACACACTTGTAAAAAATAAGGCATTAAATATTTCAAGGCTTGGTTTTGTCAAACATTATTCCACAGACTTCTAGCATTACAGAAAGTCAGATATTATGCTTCCTGATGGAAGAACACACCCTACCTATGAAATAGTGTTGCCCCCCAGAAAATTAAACCTGAATCTGATCAAGCTTCTAGAAGTACAGGGCAACACGTTAGACAACAGCATGTGTGCACAATGAGCGAAGTCCAGACTTCAAGTCTCTCTAAGAAAAATGACCCAATTTCTTCAAAAAAATAAAGTGCAAATAAAAATAAGTAAATTGAAAAGGGTAACTTCAGGCTTAAAAGAGGCTTAGAATACATGTTAAATATGAAATAAAATGTGGATTCACAAAATAAGCTAAAACTTATAATATTTATGAGATGAGATCACTGACTAGTTATTTGGTGATATTAAAAAAGCACTGTTAATCATTTTTTAATTGTTGTAATTGTAATTATTATGTGGTTATGTTTTTAAAAAGGTCCTTATCTTTTAACAATATACACTGAAATATTTACAGATGCAATATGTCTGGAACTATATAGAGGAAAAAATAAGAAGGGGTATACATGAAACAAGGTTAGCCATGGGGAATAATTATTTATACTGAAAATATGGGTTTTCATAATTATGTTCTGTTTACTTTTGTATGTTTTTCAATTTCCATAATAAAAATGTGTTTTAAATTGTGCATGACTAACATATGTCAGTGTACATCCTGTTATTCATACACAGGGTCAATCCTACCTCCCTAAAGCATTTCATCACCACCACCCTGGATAATGTTCTCAAAAGTCACAAAGTCCCATGTGGGTTAGCACTTTACTCAAGTAGGAAATTGCAAACCACTAATACAAGACCAACAAAAAACAGCCAGGCATTTGACTGTCAAGTACCCACACTCACTTGTCCAAAAGTCACCTTCCCGATCCACCTCCAGCAGACTGAGGCACAGTCAGTCCCACTCTGTGGCTGATGTCCCAGCTCAATCTGCTGCTAAATACAGAACTGTAGTTATGAGAAACTAATGAACCGCTGAACAGCACAGGAAAATCAATATGAAGAAGAAGGCAAGTGACCTTCTAACCATTCAACTCCTGTTCTTTCTTCCTGAGAGGGGAAAAGAGCTAAAATATCAATATACAGATGCCAAAATGAACAAAAAGATTCATCACCACAAAGACCTGTAATCTTTTTCATCTTTTCCCTGAAAAAGAAACTGCCCAATGACTCCAAAGCCAAATCTGCCCAAGGCTAAACACGGAGTCACATAAAGAAATGCATACACATTAACCAGCTGGGTGGGCGGCCCCCAGGCGGCCATTGAAAGGTCTAGAAGGGAAATGAAGAATAGTACAAGTTGAGCCTTGACTTCAGCAATAAAAAGGACTCCATGGAACAAATTTCACATGTTTCCCCTTAAAATTAATGTGTTTAATGAAGAAGACAGACAGACAGACAGACATTTCCTGGTAAAGTTATTGAATATCAAAGGCAGAAAGAGAATTTTTCAGGTACATTGGACACACACACCCCCCAAAACAAAATAAAAAGGCAAACAAAATACTCAGGCTTCTTTCCACTGCAACACTCAACAGTCAATACAAGAAAATATGTAATCTATGCATACAAAGCTCTGAGGGAGAAGAAGTGTGAACAAATATTTTTATACTTATCCAAATTGTCATTCAAGTATAAAGACATTTTTAGACACACAACAGCTCAGGGACCCCATGAGCACTAATTGAAAAAAACTGACTTGAGCCCAAAACCCAGCAACATGAGAGATAAATATGGAGCGCTAGTAAAGAAGTCTGATAGGGAGAATCTACTTATATTTAGAAGTAAGATTATACAAGAGTATGAAGTACATTTATGGAAGGAAATACTAAACATTTCAATAATAAAAAATAATCATAAACCATATTCAATATTTGGGAGGATGTAAAGGGGAAAATAAATGTAGATTTTCTTTATATTTCATTACTTTCTGAAGACCATATATCAAGAAATTTAGATGTAGGCATACTATTAGAAATGATAAAGTTAGTCAATTGAAATAATGGTATTAAAAATAAGGAGGAAGTATATGTGTTAACTTTCTCATTCATATCATTAAATAGTCAGTAGATAACTGATAAATAGAGGGTAAAAACCACTATATAAAGTTATAAAAGAAATCTCTAAATAACAAAATATAGACTATAAGTATTTTACATTATCATAAGAAAAGTAACTTACACATATAGACAAATATAAACATCATATGAAGAAAAGACAATCCATAGGATAAGAGATGGGGGAGCACTAAAGATAGAAAATATAGTGTCAATTAAGAAGCATTAAGGCTGAAAATATTTATTACATTACTAAATATAAGATTCTTTAATGATGCCAAAATACAGAACAAACCAAACCTGTGGAGATTCACATCTAAAATAAACTCTCCAAGAGTCTGTATAAGACTCAGAAAGGTTAAAAGAAAAAAGCTCAAAGATAAACAAGTCAAATGATAACATAAAGAAAAAGAATCATAATACTAATATCAGAAAAGAGTAAATTCAAGTAAAAAACTATTAAAAACACAAAAGGTTATTTGTGTATTCAATAATAGTAACAGAGTAATTACTATGCACCAGGTACTGTTCTCCACATCATTACAATGACCAAAGTTTAAATCAATAATGAGTTTATTTCAGCACTAAAAACAAATTGTCAAAATTCATAAAAATGTAAGCCTCTAGAAGAAATCCACAAAATACCATAATAGTAATAGAGACTGTCAGCCATGACAGAACAAGAAGACAAAATAAGTTTGCATAATACAATCAATATGGTTAAACCAGTAGATATATATCAAAGTGCATATATAATACAAAACTTATTTTCAAGTTCCAATGGAATATTTAATTTTAAAAATAAATAATACAGTTCTACACAAAGTGAAGTGTCAATATATCCCAGGAAAGTAGAATTAGAACAATTCTTTCCAACCACACTACAATAAAATTAAATATTAAGATAAGAACAAGAATAGGCTTAGTCACATGAAAATTTAAAAACTCTCAGATCTCTCAGATTTTGATGCAAAGGAAAAATTAAAACAAATTATAGAGTATATAAACTATAACAATATTAAAAATATTACCTAGCAAAATACCTCAGAAGCTGGGGTCAAGGTAAAACTTTACAGCATTAAACATCTTACTAAGCAAACAATAATAAAAATGAATTTCAATCCAAAGAAACCCAAAACACTAATTCAAAAGAATATATGAACCCCTGTGTTCATTGCAGCACTATTTACAATAGCCAAGATTGAGAAGCAGCTCAAAGTGTCCATCAGTAAATGAGTGGATTAAAAGGCTGTGGTAGATTTACGCAATGGAGTAGTACTTGGCCGTAAAAAAAAAGGAAGGAAAACTTACATTTTGTGACAGCATGGGTGGACCTGGAGAGTATTATACTAACTGAAATAAGCCAGTTAGAAAAGACAAATGCCATATGATTTAACTTATATATGGAATCTAAAGAACAAAATAGAAACAGAACAAAATAGGTACAGAAAACAGACGGACAACTATTGGGGGTGCTGGGTGAAAAAGGTGAAGGGATTAAGCCAAAAAAAAAAAAAGAATTTCAAAAACATTCTATTCAAGGAGGTAGAAATGGATCAACAAAATAAACCTAAGAAAGTATTAAAAAAAAACAAAGCAGAAATTGACTTACCATATTTTGCCACGTATAATGCTTAATGTTTTCCCCAAGTTTTTGAGGGAAAAATAAGGATGCACATTATACATGGGTAGTGCCCAAAATACATTGTACCCATTCTTTGTTTTGTAACTATTCATTACATAAAATTTCTTGTACCATAATATGTTCACAAATAAATGTTAAAATTCCTTTATAATATGAAAAACAAGTATCTAAATATAAGTAAATTAAAAATTGAATTAAAAATATAAACAAAAGATTTTTTTCCTGAAAGTTTGGGCCAAAAATGTGGGCACGAACTTATACAGGGCGAACTATGGTAATTAGAAAACAGGAAAACAATGAATGAATAATTAAATTAAAGGTGTAGTTCTCTGGAGAAACACAATAAAATATAGTAATAGAACAGTTTAGTTAAGAAAAGGAGAAAGAAAACATAAATAAAATTAGAAATAAAAAAGCAACACAATACACAAGAAATTTAAAAATTGGCACACTGCAGGAGGGAAAGTGGAGACAACTGTACTTGAACCACAATTAAAAACGTTGAAACACTACTTTGAAAAATCTCTAAATAAATAAATTATAAATATTACTTGTTCTAATTCTAAATAAATTGTAAAGTGGATGCTTTCTTAAGCAAATAAAAATGACAAAAATTGATTCCAAGAGAGACGAAGAACTTAAGTAGACACAGAATAATGGAAGAGATTGAGAACATTTAAAAAGAGCCCTTTGGAAACCAAACTCAGGTGGTTTCTCCTTCAGACTTTCAGAGAACAGATAATTCCAATACTATTTATACTTTTCCAGAACAAGAATGGAAAATGAGAAAAACTTCAAATCACTTGTAGTAAAAATAGCAGAACACTCTTACTGTAACCTGATTAAAGCAGCACACAAAAATAAAACTATCAATTTTACTTAAGAATATTTGTGAGGGAATCCTGTTAAAAACCAGCCAATATGAGTGAAAGTAAGATGGATATACTTTCCATAGCTCAACCTCACCCTGGGGACTTAGTCCTCTCTTTTCAATTTCAAACTTTAGGCTGCGTTTCTAGGTATGTGAGCTAAGTGTGCCTGAGACTGCAAGTGCTCAGCGATATGCATGTTCTTCCCTTTCCCTGTACATACAGGTAGCTCACATCTCTGGCTTCTGCTACAGTTAGAGATGACCATGAAGCTAAGTTCTAACTGAAGGAATATGAAGGGAAGTCATGTACACTATTTATTCTCAAATCATATAAGCCAAAGACAAGTTTTTTTTTCTTTTCTAAGCCACTGTAGACCAGAACTCTTGTAAAATACAGTACAAATGAGTTACTAGAAAAATTAAATTAAAAAAAGACATTTTTCTTAAACTCAGCCAGCAGAATTTAGTAAAGACATTCAACATGAGGAAATATGTTAATATCATTTTTCCCTTTAATATATCAAAGTACAAAGCTGTATGAACAAACTGACACCCAAAATGAATTTGATAAATGTCAATATCACTTTCAATTTTGAGATCATTAGAAAAATTAAAATAGACTGATTACTTAATTCCTTTATAACACTTAAGTTATATAAAGTGTATATATCTGAAACCATAGGTCGACATCTTACTTAATAGTATATTAACAAAAACATCATGAATAAAGTCAGAAAAATACAATGCTCTTCCACAATCTCCACATTATCTTGCATTTTTTGGAAGTATTATTAGCCATTGCAACTAGACAAAAGAAAGAATAGGAATAAACATTGACGGCAAAAAAAAGTAGTTAAAATGACTGGAGGAGAAAAGTTAAATCAATGATGTGGCTGACTAAAAAATTAATATTGATATAAATCAAAATTTTTCTAAGTGTAAAAGTCAGAAATAGCATATTTTGCCATGTACAATGTTCACACACTTTTTTGGCCCAAACTTTCAGAAAAAGTATCTTTCATTTTAATTTTTTAATTCAATTACTTATTTATTTATATTTAGAAACAAAGCCAATTATCATATTCCACGGTATTATTTTGCACACATGTCATTATTGCTTTCTAGAGTTACACTTTCAATGCATAAGCATAAATAGCATTTATATAGATACGGAATTAGTACTACCAATGTATAATGCACAACCTTACTTTTCCCTCAAAAATTTGGCCAAAAAAGTGCACATTACACATGCAAAATATGATAAATACCATTATAATAGAAATCAAAAAGTACAATACCCAAAGTTAAATCTAACAAGAGTACAGCAGAATGTATGCAAAGTAAAATCTTAAAATCATGGAAATAAAAACAGGCTTAAATAAATGGAAAGACACATACCTTATTCTTGGATAGAAAACTTTACTGTGAAGATGTTGATTCTTCCTAAAGTTTTTCTTGAAAGTCAATATTATAAGTGTTTGATTTTTATTTTTTTAAGAATTTGACAAAATAAAACTTGGAACTCTTGACCCTCCAGAAAGTGAGGTGATAAACTGCTATATAAAGACTTTGAGGGGGAAAAAAAGGGTGGGGTGGACAGACCACGGTTTAAAATTTACAATAATACTAATGGATCAGCAGTGGAGCAGGAAAAATAATCTTTATAATACGGGAAGAAAGGGCAGCAGCAAGCCAAAGTACAAAGTGGTCCATTCATATAGGACAAGACAGAGTCTGCCAATGGTGCTCAGACAAAGAATAAAAACAAGGTGAAACAAAACCTAGTTTGCCATGTCAATAAAATTAATGGATATGAAAAAAAAAAGAATTTGACAAAAGAGCATTAAGCCCATCTAGAAAATTAAACATGAAACAGGAGAATTCAGAAAAAGAAAAATAGGAAACAACATGTGATCAGACACTAAAAGAGTATACAGCCACAGTAGTCAAAACATTGTACTACAGGACTAGGTATACGTAGAACAGAACACAATATATAAAGGTAGGCAATAATCAGGAAATAGGGTTTATGATAAAGATCACATTTCAAATCAATAGAGAAAAGATGGACTAAATAATATTATGCAGTAAATAGTGTTGGCTTAATTTTCTGTCTATTTAGGAAAAAAGTTAAGCCAGATCAATACCTCACTCCTTTCACCAAAATAGATTACAAGAGATAAAAAAATTTAAACGAAATAAAACATAGGTAAAAATGTACTATAATCTCAGTATAGGCAACAGATCTTTCCAAGCAGAATATAAAACCCAAGAGCCATAAACAAATTATGAGTATAACTGCATAAAGTTAAAAACTTCTCTACAGCCAGTCTTTTAAAAGTTCTAGCATTTTTCCAAAAGCAGAGTAGGACAAAATATTTACAAGAGCTAATTTTCTCATTGTATAAACAGTATATACAATAGGTTAAGAAAAGGAACAGTCTAATAGAACATAAATAAAAATGTGTAATAGACATAGAAAAGATGCTATGTCTTACTCATCATTTTTAAAGTGAAAATCAAAATATTGAGATGCCATTTATCTCTCATCAGACTGACAAGATTTTTTTAAAGTTTGATAATAATATCAAGAAGGATCTGGAGACAGAAGCACATAAGACAATATAAATGAGTGTGTAAATTGGTACAATATTTTTTAGGATAATAGTCAAAATCTCTCAAATACCACAATTCTACTGGTAGGCATTTATTCTATGCATGTAATCAAAAAAGGACACTTAGATTTATCATATTAATAGACTGAAAAAGAAAAAACATTTAATCATCTTAATAGATATGGAAAAAGCACTTGACAAAATTCAACATTCATTCAGGATTTTTAAAAAAACAGCTCAGCAAACTAGGAATAGAATGGTACTTCTTCAACCTGAGAAAAACCTTGAATTAACATCATATTTAATTGTAAAAAACTGAATGCTTTCACCTTAAGACCAGGGACAGGGCAAGGATATCTGCTCTCACCACTTTTATTCTACATTGTGGTGGAGCCAGTGTAATAAGGCAAGAAAAAGAAGTTAAAAGCATCCAGACTGGAAATTGAAAAGAAATAAATAAAATGAAATTTATTTGCAGGTAATATATTGATTGAATAGTTATCTATATAAAAATGTGATAGAATTTATAAAAAAGCTAATAGAATTAATAAGTGAGTTTATCAAATTGATAGGATAAGGGTCAGTATTTTAAAATCGGTCATATTTCTATATACTAGAAAGGAAAATCTTCTCAAAACTTTCAGGCTGAAACAAGTGTGTAGCCACATATAGAAAGAAAAAAAGAATCTCCACCGTCTCCAAAGTTAAAAAAAAAAAAGAAGTTGTAGTCCTTTCTTAAAAAATTAGTGAGAATAAAAAAAAGAATCTCTCTACCCTTACCTCATTATTCATATAAGAATTAGCTTGAAACTGATCATACAACAAATGTAAGAGTTAAACTCCTAGTAGATAGATATATAAGCATGTTCATTGTAGAATTGTTTCTAACAGAAAATTACATATAACCTAAAGGTCCATCATTGCAGAGAAACTATCAAATAAACCACAATAATTACATAAAATGAAATACTATCTAGCCACTTAAATGAAAGAAAGTAAGTCCTGTGTCAACTAATATGGGAAATGTCAAAATATACAATTAAAATTTTTAAAAAGTATTGATCAATGTGTAAAGATTATATTTTTTGAAAGCAAAAAGAACACTCGCATTTATAGCCATTTTATGTGTATGTTATGTGTGTGTATTTCTTTATATATGTGTTTGTCTTACTAAATATCTTTCAGAAGGCTAAAACAAAACAAAACAAAACAGTTAAACTTTAGAGAAAGGTACCAGGTATCAGTTAGTTTGGAAAAGGGAGAAATTAATATAATTTTTTAAATTTTATGCCTTCCTATTCTAGTCATTTATTTGCTGGTGCATATATTACTTTATTTTAAAAGATAAATAATTTTTAGAAACAAATAAAAGAGCTCCACAGAGGAGATTTTTCTGGCCCAGAGGCATGCTGAAGTCACGGGAGAACAGAAAGCAGGTACAGCAGCAGAAGCCCATCTTGAGAAGAAAAGCAAAGAAGAAAGAAACCAAAAGGCCCACAATTGGGAGAGGACTGGCCAGTGGGTTCACCAGGAATTCTACACCCAAGCCCTCCGAGGCCTACCAGCTTTGCTGTCTGTCCTTGAATATCCATGAAATTACCTACTGCATTCTTCTAAGAAACCCCACCCCCACCCTTCTTACAGGTTGATCCCCACCCTCCACCACCACCCCGCCCCCACATCTCCCCCTTACCCCCAGTCCCTCACAGGCTGGTGCTAGTTCCTAACAGCCCCAAAGGAGCCTGGCCTGCAACCTTGTTGAGTACCCCACGTTACACCCTAGTGGAAGTGCAGCCTTACCTTGCTGAAAATAAATCAACCTGAGGCATGTACCCTGTAAACTCCTGCAGTCAGTCAAGCCTAGCAAGTATGATTTAAATAGAAACTTGTCCAGCAACATTTGATACTTGTGAGAAAATCTGTGATGAAGATTTCCATTTCTGATTGATATTCATAATATTTTGTCTAACTGTTATAATATGTTCTATACAAGTCACAAATTATAGAAGAATGCTTTCAGATCTAGAGAAGAGCTTTTAAAAAGAAATGAGCCCTGGCTGGTGTAGCTCAGTGGATTGAGCGCGGGCTGGGAACCAAAGTGTCCCAGGTTTGATTCCCAGCCAGGGTACATTCCTGGGTTGCAGGCCATAACCACCAGCAACCGCAGATTGATGTTTCTTTCTCTCTCTCTCTCCCTCCCTCCCTTCCCTCTCTAAAAATAAATAAATAAAATCTTTTAAAAAAAAAAGAAATGAGAAAGAGAACAGTGAAAGTGCAGAGGAAATTTATAAAAATACTGAATATAATAAAACACCCAGAGACACACAAAATAAGAAAACACACACCATATTAACATGAACAAATTGGAGAATAATTCCAAACTATAACGTATAAGAAAGTGCAGGACACCGTAGTAGAGGCTCATAAAGCCCAGGCCCGTTTGTAGGAACTGGCTTCTTCAAAAACCAAATCTGCACACGGCCAGATAGAACCCACTCAAATACCACTCAAATGCGATGTCATCTAGGAGGTCTTCCCTAATCCCCCCATTAGAGGTAGTCTTTCCTTTACGGTCCCACTGTATTGTGTACTCTTCTAGCAGTTATCACAGTACCTGGTGCTGACTGTTCCTTCACTAGTCTTTTCTACCAGCGAGCTCCTGGAGAACGAAGGGATGCCTCAGTAATTTTTTCCACCTCATAGGCAAATACCCATTGCAAATACCCATTGCATAATAAGTACTCAGTAAATGTTTATTTAATACAAGATTAAAATCAGAACTTTAAAAACCAATGAGGTTTTCTTAATTTAAAAAAGGTGTGTTTTCATAAACACAACTTTTCATAAACACTGGGAAAATAAAGAGAAATAAAAGAAATATATTACAACACTCATAAAATCCCACCATCCAAACACATCCACTCCTACATATCATTGCAGACACACACACACACACACACACACACACTCATACACACACACATAAATATGTATAGCTATGTTTGTTTGTTTGTTTGTTTGTTTGACAAGGCAGAGGATCCAGTTCCTAACCCAACCTCTCTACTGAATTGTTACTTCAAAAGTTTTTTTTTTATTCGGTCATGAAATTCAAGGCACTTAATCCTCATCCTCACTAAGCATCAGTCATTGCTCACTGCCTTTGCCTTTCCAAATCACTCCCTTCCCTTTGTTTCCCTTAGACCTTACTTTCCTGGTTCCTTTTCTGCTCCCTACCTCTTGGACCAGTTTCCATCCTCCCATTACTGTGGAAGTTCAAAATGAAGTCTTCTTGCCTTTAGTCCTCCACTTGTCTTCCAAATGTCTCATCTACACTCAAGGCTTTACCTGTCAGTGTCTTGGTAGGTGGTGTCTCTCCAACTCCATTTCCCTTTCCAGCCTCAACACAGGGTTGCAAACTGCTTGCCACACATCTCCACTTATATGTGCCCCCTGTCATCAGATGTAACATGCATTAGACAAAATGGACCACCTCCAGCTCCTTCAAAACCCCTCCTCAACTCACCAGTCCATCAGGGGCACACCATTTTCCTGGTAGCAAGGGTCTCAAAACATTCCCCCACTACCTCACCTCTCACATTAGTCACTAAGCTGTGTCCCTTCTTTCTTCATTTCTAGCCCTCCCTTTCCACTCCAACTGCTGCCATCTCTATGTATCTCATAAGGATGGTTACAAAACCTTTTAACTGGTCTTTTTTCCCTAGTCTCCTTTTATTACAATTCCTCATGGACCTCATGACCAGATACAATGTCCAAAAGGATTGATTTTCATGTCACCATCCTGCTTAAACAAATAACCTGCGATTACTCCCTATAGTTGAATTAATAAAAGTCCAAATCCTTCACTCAGATATTTAGGATCTCAACAACCTAAATGCAGCCTTCCATTCCTGTCTTGACAATCCCCTGTCATTTTCCTTTATCAAGTTTATGACAAATTTCAACCAAATCCTCTGCCATTTCCTGAATCATCCTTGGATGTCTGAACCTCTATAATTTTATCATACATTTTATGCCACCAGGAACACTCATTCCACCATATCCACTCATAAAAGATCCTACCAGCCCTTCAAGAAGCAGCTCATCCCTAATACCTGCATGTCTCCTCTGAAACTCTACAGCGCTCCTGAAAGGTGAGCTGCCCTATGGTGTCACTCTGTGAATAAACCTCATAAACCACAACTCTCCAATTGGCCCCAAGCACCTTAAAGGCAGGGATGATCTAATTCATATGAGTCCCCTTTGCATTTACATCAGTTGTCACTCAACAAACATTTGTGGAACCAAAGAAGAGGCTGAGTGTAGTTAAATGAGGAGGGCTGAATCTTGGAGTCTCAAAGCAATGACTTAAATTGACCCTTGAAATAAGTATGTCTTAGGTTAGTAGGGATTGTAGAAAAGACATTCAAGAAGAAAAAAAAATAATGGAGGCATTTGGGGTACTTCTTTTTTCTTCTTCTTCTTCTTTTAGTCCCCTTTTGGGTACTTTCAACAAGAGAGTCCTTCACTATACAGGCTGTCCCACATATTCCAGGTCTGTGTGGCCCACTAGGTGCCAGTCCCCTTTCTGTTGTTAACAACCAAAGACAGCCCCGGTGCTGCTTCCCGGTGAGGATTCACTGAAGGCACGAAGAGGGAGCCTTGGTCAGCGAAGACAGAACTGATCAGTCCTGACAAGACCTGCTGGAGTAAAAGAATTACTTCCACCCAGGAGGTGAGAAGAACCCCCGACACCATCTTTCAACTTCTCATGCAGCTATGAAGCAAATAAAGCCACCACTGTTCTCTTCCAATGGCTTCACTCCTTCGCTCATGTCCACACTGAGAAGCAGTGGCAAATAAGGTGAATAGCATGGTCTCTAACCTGGGTTCAAATTCTAGCTCTTACACTCAATAGCTATGTCTTCAAGGGGAAAATTGCTTAAACTCCTCATCCACAAAATGGAAATAGTGAAAGCTTCACCTTTTCAGTGTTGTGTGGTAGTCCCAGTCAGTAGTAAGCATGAAACACAGAGTTATTAATACATCCTGGAAATATCCACTAGCTAGAAAAAAGAGGAATATTACCACTAAATACCCTCTAAGTAACCCATAAAGCCTCATCTATTGTAAGGAATATTTACTGAGTAAACACTGGATAATGGATACTCTACCATATGTCATACCTCCATGTGACAAGAACTATTACTATTTTACATACAGGAAAACTGATGCACTGAAAGGTTAAGTTAAGCTGGGAGCCAGGATTTAAATCTTGTTTATTCTGTGCTGCCTCATTGATTCAACAAATATTTAATGAGCCTCTGCTAAGTGTCTGGCATTTTTCTTGGTGCTGAGGATACAGCAATGATCAAAACAGACCAAAACTATCCTTCCATGGAGCGTATATCCTAGTGTGACAGACAGATGATCAATAAAATAAGTAAGTGCAATGTGTATGTGAAGAAGCCAGTGTGGCTGCAACGGAATAAGCAAGAAGAGGTGGGGTCGGACAGATATGCAGTGGGGGAAGTGCAGATAAATCACATAGATCTCCGTCAGCCCTTTGGAGGTAAGGACCTGGCTTTTACTTCAACTGAAACAAAAAGCCTTTGGTGGGATCTGGGTAGGAGGGAACTGAGCTGACTTATGTTTTAAAAGGTTACTCTTGTGGCTGCAGGGAGAGTAGGCTGAAGTAGGTGTCATTTAGAGGCTGCTAAAGAACAGCCAGTCATTAGCAAAAAAACAATAAAAAAGGAGCAAGCTTTCCTCAGTTCTAGCAGGTTTAGATTATTTTTTTACTTTTCAGAGTAAAGTGCTTAGGAAGTCTCTTTCCAATTCTGCTTAAGCTTAGCCAGAGATTCATTCCACAAAATGCATGTTAAGCATTTGTACTCCGAACAAGTCATTGAAAGAATTTAAAATTGATGAGTCAGTCCTGACCTAAGTGGATATACAGTTCAGTACATAAAAGGATGTGACTTGAACATGAGTCACTACAGGAAAATAAGTGTAGACTATAGACTATAGACTATAGACTATATATTTACTTGTAACTATACAGCAAAATAGAGAGTGATAAATGTCCCATAGAAGGGAGACAGTTCATCCAGCCAGGAGGATGCGGGGTGGCATTTCATTTGGGCTTAAAGGGAAAGCTGGAGCTGGACACACAGAGATAAGCAGAAGGTTTGCCAAGCAGAGGATGCAGACAGAGAGACTGGAAAATAGAGGACTCGGGATGGGAACCACAGTTGGGAGAATTTGGGGGAGGCCCAGCAAATCTCACAAAAATCTCCCAGCAACTTATTTAAACTGCAGATTCTGGGCCCACTAACCAGCAATTCTGAGTTGCTAGTGGGTGGAGGAATCTGCATTTTTATAAAGGACCCTCAAGTAACTCTCACTCAGCCCCACTTCTACCCTGTATGAGTGAAAAACATTGAGAGATGAGTTAAAGCCAACCCCATCATGTTGAGTAGTATAGCTCAGTTGGTTGGGTGTTGTCCTATAAAGCAAATGGTCGCTGGTTCAATTCCCTGTCAGGGCATATGCCTGGGTTGCAGGTTTGATTGTGGTCAGGATGTGTACGAGAGGCAACCCATAGATGTTTCTCTCACATTGATATTTCTTCCCCTCTTTCTCCCTCCCTTCCCCTTTCTCTAAAAATAAATAAACAAAATCTTAAAAACCCCACCTCATGTGAGATAGTTTCCTCTATTATTCTCACTCAGATAATCCTGTTTGTTTCCTCTACAACATTAAATGCTATAAATACTGCTTGTGTATCTTTTTGTTTAGCTCCTATTATTTCCCTCCACAGTATGTAAGCTCCATTAAATTAAGAACATATAGCAAATACCCAGTAAATACTGGCTGAATGTTAAAAGGTAGACCTGGGACTGAATCTTGGAGGCCTTGAATACCCTGCTAAGTGTTTGAACATTCTTATATTGGCAAATCACTTAACTTCTCTGTGCCACAGTTATATCTTCTGTAAAATGTGTATAGTAGTATCTTTTCTATGGGGTTGGTCCTATGAATTGATTGAGATAACATGTAAATACATGTAAAATTCTTAGATCTATTTCTGGTTCATAGCAATCACTCAATGAATAGTATTATTATCATCATTCAGTGGGAAGCCATGCGAGTTTCCGAACACAAGCGTGACCTAATGGTCAGTTCAGGAGAATTAACCTGGCAGGAGCATGTAAGGATAGATAAAAGGAGCTAACTCTAGAAGATGACCCAGGAGGCATTGTGGATTTTGGTTAGAGTTATGAGGGCTTGAACTAACACAGAATCTCAGGAAGAGCAACAGGGGTATCTGGGAAAAGACTAATAATAGTGGAACCAGCAGATTTGGGGCAAAACATAGGTGATAGAAATGAAAAGAAAAAGAAAAATACAAAAATAGCTAATATTTTTGAGCCTAGTTGGCAAGATACTGTTGACAGAAATGGGGAGCTCTGGAGGAGGCACAGTTTTGGGGACAGACTCTGAGTTCCAACTGAGACCCGATGACTTGAAGGTTAAGAAACAAGGAAGCAGAACTGGAGCTCAGGAGAGAGATCATGCTGAGAGTACTAGTCATGTCTACCCGTGACCCTGGGTGGGTTCCCAGGCAGAGGTAGGGGTGTGGAAGAGAGAGGAAAGGACAGAATCTCACACAATCTCTACACTTAGTAGGGCTGTGGGGCATGGAAGAGGAGCCAGAGGAGGTGCAAACAGGGAGGTAGGGAGAGAACAGAGAGCAGAAAGGGGAGAGAGTTTCAAGAAGAAACAAAGCTAGTACTCAGCTAAATGCCCCAGAGCAGGTGAGGAAGAAAAGAAGGTTAAGGAAAGGTCTGGAACTTTGTCCTCAAAAGACGTGTGGTTAGGAGGGCAGTTACATTCTGAGGAGGCTCCAAATGAGAGGGGGAGGAAATGGCCAGGGTTTAAACTGTGAGCTAGAAAGAAGGTTCCTATATGACCTGTGTGTCATGGTTAGAACTGTCCTTGGGGGACAGCTTGGCCCAGCATGTGGTCAGTCAGCCTGGAAAATGATTCCGAACTGCAGTGCCCCCTGTGTTCACAGAACTGGCAGGGAAGGACAATGGATATGTGGCACTTTTTAAAAAGACTTACAGAAAAATCAGACAAAGGCCATAGTTTTCATGGACTGGTGAAATGCCATTTGTCACTTTGGCCTCTAACTTTTGCAAAATAGCCCCTAGATTTAAAACAAAGTCTCATTTAACTGTCTAAAAATACATTTTCATTTATGAAAGTGACCACACTTTACAAAAACCATGAGTAACTGAAAAAGCATCAATCAATGGAATACATTCTGTAAAGTCTTTGCTTTTATTTAGAAAAAGGATTTTCTTCGATGCGAAATCTTACGCTCCAAGATGAAAGTCACTGCTATGGACTAAATGATTGTGCCCCACCCCCAAATTCATATGGTAAGTTGAAGCCCTAATCCCCAGTGTGATGGTTTTTGAGGTAGCCCTTTGGTGGGTAATTAGGTCCTAAGGGTGAAGCCTTCACAATGGGATTAGTGCTCTTATAAGAAAATACAGTGGAGAGATATTGACTCTCTTCCTGCCATGTGAAGAAGACACAGCAAACTAGGAAGTGAGCTCTCAACAGAACCTGACCATGCTGGTACCTTGATCTTGAACATCTCAGCCTCCAGAACTGTAAGAAATACATTTCTTTTGTTTAAGTCACCCAGTCTATGAGACTCTGTTATAGTAGCCAAAACCAACTAAGATAAGCATCAAGCTATATCACAGATCAAAACACAAAATTATATAATTTGATCATTAAAGGCTATAAATGAGTAGGAAGGAAATCTTTCAAATTTGTGATTTTTATTCTAACAAGTTCCAGATTACTTCACAAATATGGAACTAATTAATTAGCATTCCTATGGACAAGCAATAAGTCCTGTCAGCTCTGCTGTAAAAATGCATTTTTACATTATACTATACTGTAAAACTATACTATAGTCAAACTATACTGTCTGTACTATACTATAAGCTATAGTAATCAAAAGAGTATGGTATTGGCAGAAAAAAATCAGATCAATGAAACAGAATTGAGAGCCCAGAAATAAACCCACACATATATGAACAACTAATTTACAACAATGGAGCCAAAAACACACAGTGGAAAAAGAAAAGTCTCTTTAATAAACAATGCTGGGAAAACTAGACAGCCACATGCAAAAGAATCAAATTACACCACTATCTCACATCACACACACAAAAATTACTCAGCACGGATTAAAGACTTGAACATAAGCCCTGGCTGGTGTAGCTCAGTGGATTGAGCGCGGGCTGGGAACCAGAGTGTCCCAGGTTCGATTCCCAGCCAGGGTACATGCCTGGGTTGCAGGCCATAACCCCCAGCAACCGCACATTGACATTTCTCTCTCTCTCTCTCTCTCTCTCTCTCTCTCTCTCTCTCTCTCTGTCTCCTTCCCTTCCCTCTCTAAAAATAAATAAATAAAAAATTAAAAAAAAAAAAAGAATAGGTGATCTTAAAAAAAAAAAGACTTGAACATAAGACTTGAACCATAAAATACATAGAGGAAAACATAGGTGCTAAGCTTTTGGACATCAGTCTTAGCAATGTTTTTGTGGATCTGAATCCAACACCAAGGGAAATAAAAACAAAAATAAACAAATAGGACTACATCAAACTAAAAGACTTGTGTACAGCAAAGGGAACCATCAACAAAACCAAAATGCAACCAACCAAATGGAAAAAGATATTTGTAAATGATATTTCCAATAAGGGGTTAATATCCAAATTATATAAAGAGCTTACACAACTCACCATCACCACCAACAAAAAAACACCAAATGACTCAATTAAAACATGGTCAGAGGATGTGAATAGACATTTTCCATGGAAGGCATGCAGATGGCCAACAGGAATATGAAAAGGTGTTCAACATCACTAGTCACCAGGGAAATGCAAGTCAAAACCACAATGAGATATCACCTCTCACCTGTAGCATAGCTATTATCAAAAAGACAACAAATAAGAAGTGTTGGAGAAGATGTGGTGAGAGGGGAACCCTTGTGCACTGTGGCAGGAATGTAAATTGGTACAGCCATTATAGAAATTAGTACGGAGTTTCTTCAAAAAATTAAGACTAGAGCAACCATATGATCCAGCAATTCCACTTCTGGGTATCTACCTAAAGAATATGAAAACACTAATTCTAAAAGATATATGTACCTCTATGTTTGTTCATCACATCATTACTTATAATAACCAAGCTATGGAACAACCCAAGTGTCCACTGAAAAACGAATGGACAGTGAAGATGTGATACACATACACTCAATGGAATATTACTCACCCATTAAAAATAAAATCTTGTCATATGCAACAACATGAATATGGATAGAAGATGTTATGCTAAGTGAAGTAAGTCAGACAGAAAAGGACAAAAGCCATACAATTTCACTCATATGTAGATTATAAATCAAAAAAGAAAGAAATAGACAAACAAAACAAAAACAAACTCATAGATACAGACAACAGATTGGTGGTTACCAGAGGAGAAGAGGGTGGGGGAAGGGTGAAACAGGTAAAAGGGGTCACATACATGGTGATGAATGGAACTAGGGTGTCCAACCTGAGGCCTGCAGGCCGCGTGAGGCCCAGGCTGGCTAGGAATGTGGCCCAACACAAAATTGTAAATTTACTTAAAACTTTTTTTTTGCTCATCAGTTTTTGTTAATGTTTGTATACTTAATATGTGACCCAAGACAATTCTTCTTCCAGTGTGGCCCAGAGACACCAAAAAGTTGGACACCCTGTACACAGATATCAAATTGCAATGTATACTTTAAACTTACACAGTGTAATTAACCAATGTTACCTCAATTTCTTTAAAAAGTTTAGGAAATAAAAGGCCCTGTCCTGGTAGCTCAGTAGGTTAGAGCATCGTCCCAGTATGCCAAGGTTGCAGGTTTGATCTCTGGTCAGGGCACACACAAGAATTAACCAATGAATGCATCAGTAAGTGGAACAAGAAAGTCATGTTTCTCCCTCTTCCTCCCTCCCTCCTTCCCTCTCTCTAAAGTCAATAAATTTTTTTAAAAGTTTCAAAAATAGATAGTGATGGTGGTTACACAACACTGTGAATGTAATTGATGTAACTGAATTGTACACTTTAAATGCTTAAAATGGCAACTTTTGTGCTACATATATTTTTACCACAATTTAAAATATTAATAATCTAATATACCAAAACCTACTGAGTTATTCACTTTAAATGGGCAAAGTGTACATGTGAATTATCTCTCAATAAAGCTGCTTAAAAATAAGTAAAATTAATTTTTCAACTAAAAAATTTTCAAATAATAAAAATACATTCTTGAATCTAGATACCTGCCAAACCACCACCCTCACCTGCCACCATTAGAAGACGGACCCCGCACCCCGCACCAGGCACTTCCATCTGGGCACCTCATGCAGCCCTGCCACCTCCTCCAGGTGTGCACACCGCTCCTCTGCCACCCACACCAGAGCCATGGCCTCCCTGCCTGTCGCTTACTTTCCTTCTTGCCCCCTGCCCCTTACAGTCTATTCTCCATACTGCTACGAGAAGAAACTTTTAAAAACCTATTTGTTTGCTTTTTGATCGTTGGGTCTTACCTTAGACTCCCCTTTGGGCAGAAGGTCTTTGGGGCTAGGGGTGAGGGAGTGTCACTACAAGATCCCCTCCAGGAGTGAGGCGAGACAGACAGGAAGTGGCCACCATCCTAACCGGGAGGTCTCGCTGCTGCACGCAGTTGGAGAAGGGACCCAAGGGACAGCCAGTGCCAGGCTGATTCTAGAGCACGAGAAACAAGTATTTCTTCTCGTGGGTGGTGGGAAATGCGTTGAACCGGAAACCAGGAAACCTGATCTAGAGGGGCAGGCTTGTATTTCTGGGACTGGCAAATCTCTATAAAGTCTTGTCAACACTTAGTACCCCAGTTTCCTCATCTGAAAAAATGGGATGGTAGCACTAATCACTATTTCCCAAAATTTTCTCCAAGCACCACTCATTGTACCTATTTCAACGCAGAGTTGCTGATACTGAAGGTCCAGGTGAGAGCCTGGGAACTGGCGTTTGACAGCGCTCCCTGGGCAACTCAAAAGATCTCTAGATTTTATCTCTACATTCTCTTCTCTAGCATTCTATGAATTTTAAACTTTAAACCTATACAAATACGGGAGGGAAAAAAAAGAACGGTGCGTAATTGAACTTATCTAATATTCAAATTGCCATGCTGCCGAATAACAAATCAGTCATGAAGTTGCAGTAGCTGAGGAACAATACACGCCTACAGCTATGATAAATGATTAACTAAATGATCAGATTTTTCACTTCCTCACCAAAGCATGGGGAAATTTATCTTAGCTTTTAGCTGCCTTAAACCTCTCTGAGTGAAAAACATTAAAAATAGCTGCAAATTACTGATGACGAATGCCCTTCAATTTGGCCTCAAGCTGAGAAATTCTGTGCAGAAATAAAGTGGTTTATAATCCCACAGGTCCACTCTATTATAAACTGCAGGTGGCAAATTGAGTGGCTATAAAATATGCTGTGTGTGTGTGTATGTGTGTGTGTGAAAAATAATGCTCAAGGAGGGTGTTTCTGTGCCCCTTTAATGGGAATTTAACAGCCCAAGCAAAAGACAGATGCTAGTGGTGAGGACCCTGGAATCTGAGTGGTGCCTGACAAGGGCCTGAGGCTACAGTGGCTGTCACCCCCCTCAGCTGCCAACCAGCCAGGGCAGCTGCCTCTGTCCTTTGCAGGAAAGCAATCTGAAGCAAGCACAGAAGAACGCTGGAAGGAAAATAACTGCGACTCACATCGACACCTATTTTCTGGATCAGGCTCATCTGAGATTGGGTTCTCATTCCTTCAAAACAAAACAGCAGAACACCTCAGCCCAGAAAATGGTGTCTTTGAGAAGCGGATGGATCAGAATGTATGACACATCATCACCAGAGGACTTTCTTCCAACCCAGGTTCCATGTGGCATTAGCCTCAGATAGCTGATGTGGGAGGGCCTTATAAATTTACCAAATCCCTGGTGGCTTTGCCTCACTGCTAACCAAGACTAATGTGGTGGTAATGGGTACTGAACCTGATCTGTTTAGTGTCTTCTGGCATAAGCAGCAGAATCCAAACCATTGTCCCAGGCCCATGTGCACATCATGTAATATTTCTGATTTTATATCCTCCCTACCTTAGGTTGCATTGCTCCTTCCAGACATTACACAAGCAAACTAATCATCTACTTCTGAGTCAAGGGCTCAGTCAAGGCCAGTAGTTAAGTTCACTTTCCTGAGCTGCAGATGCACACAGGGGACATGCCATGAGTTTCTGATCTGAATTCCTGAGGACAGGAAAGCAACTGTTCAACAGCATTGAGCAGCATGCCCTGGGCTGTGCACATCATACTAAGAGGACAGAGGGAGAGCTAGGAACAGCAAGACAGGTCTGCCTTCCTGCAGTAAGCTCCTTTTGTGACCAGTGGGGTAGCATACAGGCCTGTGTGAAATAAGCTGAAGACTGCAAAGTAGCAGGTAGCAAAAGCCAAATAACCTTGAATTGTCTGCACCCATAAGGGACAGTATATTCAACCCGAGACCCAGACTCCAGTGAGAATGCTTCCTAGAGCAGGTAAGTTTAAGTATGGATTTGAAGGGCGAAGTGACAAGGATTAGTGTAGATGAGGCAGGAAGGAAATTCATAGCCAAGACACAGCACTCAGATAATGCAGATATGAGTGTGGTTTAGAGAATAAAGATATTACCTCTGCTGGTGAATGCAGACTTTTATGTTTCCATTTACTGTAATAAAAAATTTAAGACTAGGAATAACCTGTCCTATGTTCTTATATCCCCCACAGTATTTGTACATAAGAGATATACTATAGCTGGCATAATCATAGCATCCTAGAGTTCAAGTGAACTTATTGACTATCCCATCTATTTGCTGAATGAATGAATGAATGAATGGTATATGAAAAGACCTGGTTTCAGTAGAAGGACCACAGACATAATCAAAAGATGAAGTTGAATCAGTCAGTACACAAGAGGAGTTAGTTCATAGCAGAAGTCTCAGGAAGGCTGGAGAACTGAAATGACCCCAGAGGTCATAGGGAGCCATACCAGGTTCTTAAACAGTGGAGTCAAACTGGAAATTTTCTTTGAGAAAGATTGCCCTGGCAGTTTCACAGGAAGGAGCTGAACAGGAAAGCTAGCAGGATATATATAGTCTTAAAGGTCATTGACAGCCTACTCAGGCCTCAGCAAAGGAGGACTGCCTGGAACACTTTTACCAGGGGTTTGTCCCAGGTCCTTCCAGATGATAGAGTCCCAGTAATTTACCCCACTTTCCTTCTCCACCTCCCATCCCCTACCTCAATTCTGACAATGCTTATTTGCACAAAATGGACCATCTGAAGGAAGGGACATGGTCCTGCAAATGGCTGAGAGCCTGCTCTACTTATGATACGCATTTTCACCTACCAAATGACTTAGAATGCATTCCCAGTGTGAGCACAGTAGCAACAGACTGACATCCATTTGCATAATTTCTCTTCTGTAGCAGGCTTCAAAAATAACAATAGGCAAACAAGATAGAATCTATTCATTTTAAATTTGCTTGAGCTGCTCTTTAATAGAGGTACGGTAACTACTAAAGCACCATGAAGATTTTAAATCCACAAATTAGGTAGTGTATCATTTGTTCTCTCCAAGGAGAGATATGGCAAAGTGGACACGTAATTTGTGTTACTGTAGAATCACCAACTGATTCTGGGATGTCCAATTGTTCTGGGATATACTGAGAAGGTTTATTTAGAAAGTTAATCTAAGGATGGCAGGTAAAAAATGGTATCAAGAAAAATACTATATAATAATGGTATCACAATAATAATTGTGGTATCAATGATAATATGGCATCACATAAGATACACACACATCAAGCCAGCAATGACTCAAGAACCCAAAAGTCAAAGAGTATCAGAGATGACTTGTGCTGACATCACTATGTGGTCAGCGACACAAAGACAGGGACCATGCCTATAAGGTCACAATTCCCAGGTCTAATGTTGAAAAGAATGACTCACTGGATAGATAGATGAAGGGATGAATGAATGAATGAATGAAATTTCTTTATGTAACAAAGGCAATTAATATATCTAAGAAATTTATACATAATATTCATTTTTCCAAAGAGCTAGAAATAGTAAAAATTTCAGCATGTTCATTCTTAAGCATATATATGCCCATATCTATGCACAAGTTAGCACATACACCTCAAGAATAAAAACCTTTGGAAGGTAAGCACATCAAGAAGAAAGATTTTAATTTTTAAATTTTTTATGACAGCAGAAATACTTCAAAACTATTAAAGGATTTTATAACTTTTTAAAATGAAGTACTGCAGATTAGCCTTTTGTCTTTTTTTTATTGTTGTTCAATTACAGTTGTCTGTGTTTACTGCCCCCCACTGCCCCCACAACCCAGCCACGCAGGTGAGCCTTTTAGTAGCCTCCATCCGTTCGTGGAGCACCAGGCTCTGCACTCAGTGGCTGAAGAATTGCGAGGAAGGAAAAAAAGAGCTAGTTTTTGGGTTTCTTCCCCCAGGATAATTTTTGCAAAGAACATCCTATTAAGTTTTACTCTAAACAGATGTATTTTTAGTAAGACTAAATAATCAATTTTCTGCTCTATTTTAATACCCATATTCATTTTCATGAGTTTTACCCTTCAATTCCAAATGACATTCTAAGTCAAATGAGAACTTAACCAAAGTCATCAGCTGGTACTTTTTCAAAAAACAGGCTTAATGGTAAAAGGAGATAGAATCTCTGGATTTTAAGTCTGTCCTAAATGGAGCAGCCACTGAAAAACAGGTCAAACAACGTGCTCAATTTGAGATTTTAAAAATTGGGGGTTGCCGTGACTTCTGTGGCTCAGTGGGTTGGATGCCGTCCCACAATCCAGAAGGTCACTTGTTCCTGGTCAGGGTACGTGCTTGGGTTGCAGTCCAGGTCCCCGGTTGGGGACATGCAAAAGACAACCAGCCAGTCGGTGTTTCTTTCTCACATTGTTGTTTCTCTTCCTCTCTTTCTCTGTCCTTTCCCTCTCTCTAAAAATAAAGAAGTAAAATCTTAAAAAATGAAAAAGTAAGAAAAAACAGGGGTTTGGAGTTCAGCTGCCTTATGGCGCACAAACACACACACATTGGGCACACAGAGCTCCCCCGTGTGGGAAAGGATGTGAGAGAGAGAGTGCCTGAAGGGAGAGAGACAAAGACTGAGCCTGTTGTCGGTGTTGGTGTGGGTCATGGTCCTGGGGGTGGCCATGCGGGGTTGTTCCTACATTTCTTTAATTCTGTCTTTATAAAGGATCTCTATTGTGAATTCTGTGGAATTACTATGATATTGCCATATTATTGCCCCAATCATATTTTGGATAACACCATGTTGAAATTTTTTGGTATTAGTATGTTTTCATCAATCCTCCTAGCATACCATCTAATCAAAGCATAGTTAGACTCATTCTACCACCATGGGGTGGTGCCATGTTGTGCCAGGTCATGACATAAAGCAGACTCCTTACGCTCATGTGAGTTAGAGAGAAGTACAAGGTGCCTCGGGAGCCCAGCACGAACAGGGCTAACCCAGCCCAGCGGTGGTTCTCTGACTTGGCTGTACATTGGAATCACCTGGGCAGATTTTAAAATAATGATTTTTGGCTCCAAACCTAGAGATTCTGATTGAATTGTTCTGGACGTGGCTTTCAACACTAGCAGTTTTAAAACTTCCCAGATGAGTTCAATGTGCAGGAAAGTTTGAGAATCATAGCTGCAGTGCAGTGGTTCTCACGTGTTAGGGTGCATTAGACTACCGAGAGGGTGGGTAGAACACATGTTTCTGGTCCTCAAACCCAGAGTCTCAGGCATTAGCTGTGGGGAAGCGCCTCAGAAGAAAAGAAATGTGCATTTTTTTCTTTTCTTTTTGAAGGACAGAAATTTTATTTTATTTTTTTTACTTTTTAAAAATGTAATCTTTATTGTATTTTTTTCCATTACCATTTAGGTCCCTTACACCCCTCTCCCCGCAGCAATCACCACACTGTTGTTCGTAACTATGAGTCCTTTTCCCTCTTTGCTCAATCCCTCCACCTCCTAACTGCCCCCAACCAACTAGCTGTCATTTGTTCTCTATGAGTCTGTCTCTGTTTTTCTTGTTTTTCTTTCTAGGTGTTCATTAGATTCCACATATGAGTGAAATCATATGGTATTTGTCTTGTTCTGACTGGCTTATTTCACTTAGAATAATGTTCTCCAGGTCCATCCATACTGTTGCAAAGGATAACATTTTCTTCTTTTTTGTGGCCAAGTAATATTCCATTATGTAAAGGCCCCATAATTGTTTTATCCACTTGTTTATTAACGGACATTTGGGCTGTTTCCATATCTTGGTGATTGTAAATAATGCTGCAATGAACATAGGGGTGCTTATGTTCTTTCAATTTAGTGTTTTGGGTTCCTTTGGATATATTCTCAGAAGTAGGATGGCTGGGTAAAAAGGCAGATCCATTTTTAATTTTTTGAGATATCGCCATACTGCTTTCCATAGTGGCTTCACCAATCTCCATTCCCACTAACAGTACAAAAGCATTCCCCTTTCTCCACATCCTTTACAGCACTTACTGTTTGTTAATTTATTAATGATGGCCATTCTGACAGGTGTGAAGTGATACCTTATTGTGGTTTCAATTTGCATTCTCTGATGATTAGTGTTGTTGAGCATCTTTTCATATGGCTATCGGCCACCTGTATGACCTCTTTGGAGAAGTGTCTCGATATTCAGGTCCTTTGCCCATTTTTTAATTGGGTTATTGGCTTTTTTGATGTTGATATGTGCAAGTACTTTATAAATTTAGGATATTAACTACTTATCAGATGTATCCATGTGTATGTTCTCCCATTCTGTGGGTTGTCGTTTTACTTTGTTGATGATTTCATTTGCTGTGTAAAAACTTTTTAGTGTGATGTAGTCCCATTTGTTTATTTTTTCTTTTGTTTCCCTTGCCTGGGGAGATATATTTGATAAAAGACTGCTACAAGCTATGTCTGAGATTTTGCTGCCTGTGTTTTCTTCTAGGATTTTTATGGTTTGGGGTCCAACATTTAAGTAATCACTTTTGAATTTATTCTTGTGTGTGATGTAAGAAGGTGGTCTAGTTTCATTTTTCTGCACATGTCTGTCCAATTTCCCCAATACCATTTATTGAACAACTATCTTTACCCCATTATATGTGCTTGCTTACTCTGTCACATATTAATTGGCTATAAAGGTGTGGGTTTATTTCTGCACTCTCTATTTTGTTCCATTGATCTATGTGTCTGCTTTTACCCAAGTACCATGTTGTTTTGGTAACTATGGCCTTCTAGTATAGTTTGATATTAGGTAGCATGATTCCTCCAACTGTTCTTCTTTCACAGGATCAGTGATGCTATGCAGGGTCTTATGTGGTTTCATATAAATTTTTGAAATATTTGTTCCAGTTTTGTGAAATACATCATTGGAATCTTGATAGGAATTGTGTTGAATCTATAGATTGCTTTGGGTAGTATGGACATTTTAATGGTGTTAATTCTTCCTATCCGTGAACATGGTATGTGCTTCCAGTTGTATCTTTTTAAATTTTATCCTTCAGCATCTTATAATTTTCTGTGTATAGGTCTTTTACATCCTTGGTTAATTCCTAGGTATTTTATTCTTTTTGAAGCAATTTGAGAATGGCATTGTTTTCTTAATTTCCCTTTTTTTTATATCGTAATTGGCATATAAAAATGCAACTGACTTCTGGATATTTTGTATACTGCTACTTTCCTGAATTCATTTATCAGTTCTAGTTTGTTGGTGGAATCTTTGGGGTTCTCAATGTACAGTATCATGTCATCTGCAAATAAAGGCAATTTTACTTCTTTCTTTCCAATTTGGTTGCCTTTAATTTCTTCTTCTTTTCTGGTTGCTGTGGCTAGGATTTCCAATACAATATTGAATAAGAAAGGTGAAAGTGGACATCCCTGTCTTTTTCTCAATCTTAAGGAGAACACTTGTAGTTCTTGCCGGTATGATATGGGTAATGAGTTTATCATATAAGGCTATTATTATGTTTAGGTATGTTCCCTCTATTCCCACTTTGCTGAGAGTTTTGGTCATGAATTGGTGTTGAATTTTATCAAAAGCTTTTTCTACATCTATTGATATGATCATATAGTTTTTATCTTTCATTTTGTTTATGTGGTGAATCACATTTATTGATTTGCAAATGTACTAACCTTGCATTCCTGGAACAAATCACACTTGATCATAGTGTATGATGTTTTTGATGCATTGCTGTGTTCAGTTGCTAATACTTTGTTGAGGATTTTAGCACCTATGTTCATCAGGAATATTGTCCTATAATTTTCTTTCTTTGTAGTGTCTTTATCTGGTTTTGGGATTAGGATAATGCTGGCCCTGTAAAATTAATTTGGGAGCCTTTATTCTCTTGAATTTTATGAAATAGTTTGAGAAGGAGAGGTGTTAGTTCTTCCTAGAATGTTTGGTAAAATTCACCTGTGAAGCCATCCTGTCTATGGCTTTTGTTTGTTGGGAGTTGTTTGTTGGGGTTTTTTTTAATTATTGCTTCTATTTCACTAGATGTAATCTGTCTATTCAGATTATCTGATTCTTTCTGATTTAGCTTTGGAAGATGGTATGTTTCTAGGAATTTATCCATTTCATCTAGGTTGTCCAGTTTGTTGGTATATAATTGTTCATAATATTTTCTTACAATCCTTTGTATTTCTTTGGTGTCAGTTGTTACTTCTCTTCTATTATTTCTGCTTTTATTTATTTGAGTCCTTTTTCTTTTCTTCTTGATGAATGTGGTTAAAGGTTTGTCAATCTTGTTGGCTTTTCAAAGAACCACCTCTTGGATTCATTGGTCTTTTGTATCATTTTTTAAGACTTGATTTTGTTTATTTATGCTCTGATCTTTTTATTTGCTTCCTTCTACTCACTTTAGGCTTTGTTTGTTGTTCTTTTTCAAGTTTCTTTAAGTGTTAAGTTAGATTGTTTATTTGAGCTCTTTCTTGTTTTTTGAGATAAGTCTATTAGGCTATGAATTTCCTCTTAGGACTGCTTACTCTCTGTCCCACAGATTTTGGATTGTTGTGTTCTTATTTTCATTTGTTTCAAGGTATCTTTTGATTTCTTCCTTGATCTCATTGACCCATTTATTGTTTAATAACATGCTATTTAGCTTCTATATCTTTACATGTTTTTCATTGTTCTTCTTGTGATTGACTTCTAGTTTCATAGCATTGTGGTCAGAGACAATGCTTGACATGATTTTAATCTTCTTAAATTTATTGAGACTTGTTTTGTGTCCTAGTATGCAGTCTACTCTAGAAAACATACCAAGTGTACTGGAAAAGTATGTATATTCTGCTGTTTTGGAATGAAATGCTCTGATGATATCAATTAAATCCATTTAATCTAGTGTGTCATTTAAGGCTGCTGTCTTCTTGTTGACTTTCTGCCTGGAAGATCTATCCATTGAAGTCAATGAGATGTTAAAATTTCTGACTATGACTATATTTGTGTTGATCTCTCCCTTCACATCCACCAAGATTTGCTTTACATATTTGGGTGCTCCTATGTTGGGTGCATAAATGTTTACTAGGGTTGTATCCTCTTGTTGGATTGTTCCCTTTATCATTATGAAGTGTCCCTCTTTGTCTATAGCCTTCATTTTAAAGTCCATTTTTTTGGATATAAGTACTACTACCCCAGCTTTTTTTTTCTTTTTCATTTGCATAAAATATCTTTTTTCATCCCTTTACTTTTAGTTGGTGTACATCTTTCAATCAGAGGTGGTTCTCTTGGAGACAGCATATACATGGGTCTTGTTCTCTTATCCATTCAGCAACCCTCTGTCTTTTGGTTGGAGCATTTAAGCCATTTACATATAAGGTGATTATTGATAGATATGTATATAGTACCATTTTATTGTTAGACTGTTTCCTCTGGGTTTTTTTGGTTGTTGTTGTCTTTTTCTTCTTCTTAAAGCAAGCCCTTTAACATTTGTTGCAGTACTGGTTTGGTGTTAACAAATTCCTTTAGCTTTTTCTTGTCTGGGAAGCTCCTTAGCTCTCCCTTAGATTTTAAATGATAGCCTTGTTGGGTAAAGTAGCCTTGGTTTTAGGTCCTTGCTTTTCATCACCTTGAATATTTCATGCCACTCCTTTCTGGTCTAAAATGTTTCTGTTGAGAAATCAGATGACAGTCTAATTGATGCTCTCTTGCAGGTAACTAACTGCTTTTCTCTTGCAGTTATTAGGATTCTCTCCTTGTCTTTAGGCCTTGTCATTGTAATTATGATGTGTTTTGGTGTAGGCCTCTTTGAGTCCAACTTGTTTGGGACTCTGATATCCTGGACTTGTGTGTCTTTTCCTTCACCAGATTAGGGAAGTTTTCAGTCATTATTTCTTCAAATAGGTTCTCAATCCCTTTCCCACTCACTTCTCCCTCTGGCATTCCCTTGATGTGGATGTTGTCCAAAATGTTTCTTAAGTTCTCTTCATTTTTTGAAATTCTTTTTTGTTGTTGTTGCTACCTGGATATTTTTTTCTACCTTATCTTCTAAATCACTGATTTGATCCTCTGCTTCATCTAACTTACTGTTTATTCCATCCAGTATATTACTTATTTCAGTTATTTCATTCTGACTGGTCCTTTTTTTATTGTTTCTATGTCTTTTTCCATGCTGTTGAGCATCCTTATAATCATTACTCTGACCTCTCTACCTGATAAATTGTTTGCCTCAATTTCACCTAGTTGTTCTGGGGAATTCCCTTGTTCTTTCTTTTTAGGTCTATTTCTTTGTCTTTCCATTTTGGCGTCTTCTTTGTATTTTCTGCCTTAGTTGTTAAACTAATCAGCTGTTAAACTGATTGGTTATTAAACTGATGAAACTCTAATCAGCTTAAGCACCTAAGGTTGGCAGAGTAATCCCTGTGGGTAGTGCTATTGCTTCCCCTCAGGCTGATGCCACTGGGAGGGAAGTGCTCTGCCTGAGAAAGTTGGCTTCTGCAGTGTGGGGAATGACTCTGCACAGGGATCCTGGTGGCTGTTCCTTCAGTTCTCTCCCCCAAGCCACCAACCCAAGACTCTCTTCAAGTGTCTCTAGTCCACCATGCTCACCCTCTGCCAGAGTCAGGGTAAGTGACTGCAAACAAAATTTTGTGTTTGGCCCTTTAGGAGACTCTCTGAGTCTCCAGCTGTCTCTCCCTGGCAGACAGAAACCCTGCTGCTTTTCACAGCTGGATGTTATCTGGGTTTCTTTCTGGCTCTGGTGCTGTAGGCTGGGGAGCCCATCTTGGCATTTAGATCCCACACTTCTTAGGGGTAACCCCCAAGCCACTGAATTATTCCTACTGAACTTCAGCTGCTGCCTGCGGGAACCCAGCCAGCCCTCTTGTGCCTCCTTCGCACTCCCTACCAGTCTTGTTGTGGTGAAATTATTTCTTCTGTCTGTCCTTGGGTATAAGGCTTCTCTCCAACTAGTACTCAGGATGCTTTCTCTACAATTTAGTTGTAATTCCAGATTGGTCCTGGGAAGAGATTAGTGTAGCTTCCACTTAGTCCTTCACCATCTTGGGTCTCCCAGAATGTACATTTCTAACAAGTCCCCAGGTGATGCAGCTGCTGTTGGCCAAGGAACACAGTTTGAGAAGGACTATTTCTAGGGTATTGTGTTGAAGGGCATTTCTAGGGGAAGAGTTGAAACGTGACAGGGGCCGAAGAGAGTGTTCCTGGCAGAGCAAAACACAGCATCATTCTCTCTCAAGAGAAGAGAGAGCACAAGGGGAAACACATTCCAGAAACTGAAAGAATGGCCAGAGTTTAGGAAGCAAGGAGAGAGCTGCACAAGTCAGGACTGTGAGGTAGGTGGGCACACCCTGGTCCTGCCATCTGTGGTGGTGACTGAGGATGAGATGACTCCATGGGGCAAAAGAGACTGCTGCTTTTCACAAGGACTGGCTGTAGCAGTTGTACAATCATGAGGGCCCCTTAAGTCTCAGATTATTAAAAATCTGAGCTGGATTACCATTAAAAAGTAATAATACACTACTCAGGTATAATATTTTATAGCTTTCATGACACTTTTGCAAACACTATATCACCTAAGTCTAATGGCAATCCTGGATGGCAAGAAGGGCTGTCACTCCTGTCTTTGTTTTGCTGACAAGGAAAAAGATACTAAATACTAGGGCCAGTTCTAGAACCCAGGCATTCTTCCCCCAGGCCCAGTGATCTTTCATACCTCATTATCCTCCAAACTTTAAACCTTGCCCCAAGAGAAAAGTCCAGTCCTCAGCAAAATTGTCTTCAAAGTGCCAAGAGAAAAAGAGAGAGGCAGAGGAAAAGCCATCTCCCCACATGGAGGATGACATACACAACTGCCTGGGGCATTTGCACATGTGTTGCCATAGAATGCTCCAGAAAGCCCTGGCTATGTGTGGACAATTATTTTTCTCTCCCAAATGTACTCAGATGTAAAGTTGACTTGAAAGGGAACTAAGGGATTTGTCATCACATGCTAGGTGACTTTCTTAGTCAATGGTCAAGAGATTTGGGTACCTGCCATGAGGGGGCTGTCATGTTTCAGTTTGACTCTGCATAAGCCAAACAGCTGGGCTTCCCCAAACTGTAGATAACTGAGAGACTTCACAGCTATAATAAGCATTCAGGAACTTCTTCTTTTACTGTGTCTTTTTGCTGTCCAAATTAAAGATCAACTCTTACTATAACTTTTGCATCCTTTAAATTCAAGAATGTGTTATTTTCTTTTCTCTGGTTATAAAGTAGTACATATTTGTAAGCCAGATGTTGGGAAATACAGAGGAGAACACAAGGGCAAATAAAATCACACATAATCTTCCCCCAAGAACGAATAACTACCAATATTTTTGTATCCTTCCTTCAGACATTTTTAAAAATGTGTGTTACCAATGTTGATTATCTACTTTGTGACATTTCATTTTTAAAAAAATATTACACTAGTAGGTTCTATATCATTTAAGTACAAAAGTGACTTCTTAAAAGGGGCTATGCCCACTCTCAGGATATCAGAATCACTTGGGAAGGCTCCTTTCAAGTTACTCTTTCCTCCCCCACTACATCCCAACCCAATTCCACACTCAAACCAAAACTTCTGGTGCATCATCAGTGTTGTTCAGATGAATGAAAACACCACGTGCCTCTCTTGTGAGAACTTCCAGTCTACACTGTGATTTTTACCTTTCTCTTTTCATTATGTGGCTCCACCAAAACTTAACCAATCCTCCATGAACATTTTGTTGTTTCCAATTTTTCCATATTTAAGAACCTACTTAAGTGATGGTTTTAGGTTAAAGTCCTGGGTGGAGAATTGCTGGACCAAAGGATTTCAATATTTTAAGGCTTATGTATAATTTTTTTTGCAGAGAGATATGGCATAGACTAGAGAATACCAAAATAAACAAAAACATTTAAATATATGAAGAACAGTTATCAAAGTAAATGAGTTGTTGTCAATCACTGGCTCTTCTTCTAAGGAAAAGACCACCATAGAACTTGGATGTCAGGACTCCCCAGTTTTCAGGCATGCACACAGCTCCCAGGGAAGCTCTCTCATCTACCTCCACTGTGACCTCAGGGATGCTTTGGCCTCTGAAGTCTTAACTACCTGCTTATTCCTTCTCACAAAGACCAATTAAATCGCCTTAATCCTCTTAAGTAACTCTGTCACTCTGTAACTGCGTATCAAGGGGAAGCCTTCAGCCTTCTTTCCTTTCAGTCAAAGTAGAAAGGCTAAGTATGATGAAACGCACATACACCCAGCCCCACACCTGATTTTTTTCAACAGGGGAAGGTTTCCTTGGAAACCATCTACATCACCACCCAAACTCCTCCTGCTCAGTAAATTCCTGATATTAGCAAAGACCAAAACTCTTCTCAGTAAGTCAGTCAGAGAAAGACAAATGCCAAGTGATCACACTTATATGTGGAATCTAAAGAACAAAGTAAATAAACAGGCAACATTGAAACAGACTCATAGATGCAGAAAACACACTGATGGTCCCCAAGGGGACGGTGGTTGGGGGACTGGGTGATAAGGGGGCAGGAATTAAGACATACAAATTGGCAATTACAAAACAGTCACAGGAATGTACAGTACAGTATAGGGAATATAGCCAACAATACTGTAATAACTGTGTGTGGTGCCACATGGGCACTGGAAATGTCAGGGAGAACACTTTGCAAAATACGTGATTAACTAACCGTCATGCTGTACACCTGGAACTAATACAAAATAATATTGAATATACATTGAAAACTAAATTTTTTTAAAAAAGATCATTTCTCAGGACCTGGAGTGTCTCCATTTTACTGTATTTCTCCCCAGAGCACTTCCCCACGCAGACAGGAATGGTGGCTCTCGTTACCATCACTTGCTGATTGCCCCGTGCTTGGCGATAGTTCTCAACACATGTTTGCTAAATGAATAGAGGAGATTCAGAAACCTCCCTTTTGTATGCAAGACTTGTGAAATTCATAAGCACTTAGAATATTTAATAACAAGCTTGACAAAACAAAACAGTTTGCAAACAGCCATATGGTGGTTTCCTCACAAGAGTTGTTAAGAATGAAATTACCCTAGTTCCTCTGATTTGATCTGAACTGAATTGGCAGTGCACCCATTAGAAATAACTCGTAAGAACTGAACACAGAGTAGATATGCTGTTTCCCCAGCTAGATTACAAAGTGGGGACTGTTCTTACCACAGCTGCTAAGGGTGGTTGCAGGGGTTGTATACTGTCCAGAGTCATCCAGCCATCACACAGCAGGAACTGAAGTCTAGCTCATGCTCTGCTCACCAACACACGTGCCCTGTGGTGGGGCTTTACTCTGAGAAAAGGAAAACTTTTTCTAATGGTGACAAAGGCACAGTCCTCACCAAGTTGTACAGTATTTCATAATTCACACACAAGCCCTGGTGGGTCCTCTCTTATATTTATTCATATCCTTCAACTGCATGTAGCAAAGTCCTTTGCTGTGGCAGATGCTCCATCAACATACATAAACTAGATTGAGTACATTGTTGATTGAGAATTAATTGATCATTTTATTGAGACTATTCTGAGTCGGGGGTACATGCTAGCAGAACTATGATTCAGTCTTCAGTCATTTGGGATCAAATACCATTTTAATAATTGAAGATAATTCAGAAAACATGTCCATCCATTTAATAGGAAAAAAATACACTTAAAGAGGTCACCTAGATTATTGGAATCTGGGAGGGCACTCTTCAGCTAATTCAGACATAACTGAATCCTACATCAATGGAGGCCCTAAAGAGCCCCTTGCGCCCAGCAGGACTGACTCCTGGGACCCTAGCTACGCAAGCCCAACAATAAGTGGGCAGCTTTGCCATTTGATTGGGACTCTGAATTCCAATGGGGTGGTCATATTGCATGAATGATTTTTTATATCCCTTAATATCAATATATTTTCCTAACTTTCAAAATAAACTCTGATAGACAATAAACCAAGCTTTCATAAAATCTAATAAATGTCAGAGTGTTCTTTCTCTGGCAGGAGTTCTAATACTTTGTTTTGAAAAGCAACTTGGGATAAAATTGAAGTTCCTCCTTTATATTAAACTTAAATTACTTGCCACTTCTCTAAAGGGGTAATTTTCTATATTGAATTATTTATATTCTCTTGTAATCAGATATCTGATAAACTTTTAAACATTTATACCTCCACCTAATTCAAAGATGGTAAGTGAACTAATGCTAACAGTGAAAATCTGCCTGTCAGAGCTTGGGGCACTGCAGAGTTTGTGGGCACCTGTTTCTCTCTCCACCTACCTGCCTACATCCCTACACATGTACCTGTGTGATTTCTGCTGCCCAGTAGGCATAGTTAAATGAGTGATAGCCAAATATAATAAACGGTGGGAATTAAGATGGCAATTCAGTTAATATCCACAATAGTAAAGAAAGAAATTATCAAATTATTCCATACTCTCATGAATCCTAATGCCACCCATTTGTTATTGACATGTTTATAGAAAAGTGTTGACAGTGTTGGATTTTTCCTATGGTACTAAGACCCTTACAATACAAGCATATTTTAAATTAGTACTAGCCATAGGATTTCTATTCAAGATACAAGCTATTAAAAAGGAAAATTAAATTTCCTCCTTTAAAGTGTCAAAAAGAGATTTCTATATTGCCTAACTATTCCACCCTTCTCTACTAGTTTCCGATTGCTGCTGTAAATTAAAAAAGCTTAAAGTAATACAATGTTATTGCCTTATCATGCTGGAGGTCAGAAGCCTGAAACTGGTGTTGCTTTGCCTTCTGCAGCTTCTCGAGGCCTCCTACGTCCCATGGCTGTGGCCCCTTTTCCATCTTCAGAGACAGCAAACACCATCTCAAATCTCTCTCGGACTCTGGCCCCTAACTGTCCTGCCTTCCCTCTGTTCTTTATAAGGACCCTTGTGCCTACATCAGGCACACCCAGACAGTCCAGAGTAATCTTCCCGTCTCCAGACTCTTTATTAATCAATCTTCAAAGTCTCTTTTGCTACGTAAGGTAACATATTCACAGATTAGGATGTGGACATCTGTGGGGGTCTACTATTCTATTACCCCTTCTGTAACTGTGGTTGGCATTAGCATCAAGCAGTATCCTGGAACACATCTGGGGAGTAAAGGAGAACAGTGCTTGTATTATCCTGGGTTTAGCCACTTACCAGCTGTATGACCTTGGCCAATATACCCAGATCCTCAGAGTCTCTGTTTTTTTCACTTGTAAAACAGGGCCAGAGTACCTACTTCATTTAATCATAGGATTAAAAGAGAATCAGACATAAACCATCTGGCTCCCAATGCATAGTAGGTGTTGAATAAATGAGTCAATTCCCCTGGCCTATATGTTAAAAGGACACAGTAGCAACAAAGCCAGCTATTTGCTGATTTTTATTATATCACCCTGTGCTTAGTTACTATGAAGTTCAGTGGAGAGAGGATTTCTCTGGCCCAGAAAGTTACGGATTGACAGCTGATAGCAGGCTCTCTGGGTTAGCCAACACGGTCAGATATCGGCAGGGCTGCCTGAAAGTCTGCTCTACTGAGTAGCTTAAATGGCAGCCTGTGTTAAGACAGAAAAGGATTTCCTTTTATCTCTGATTCTCAGTTACCTCCTAAATGAGATGTACCTCCCAGATAGCCAGGAGATAAATACTTATTCCAAATTCTGTTTGAATTCTATAGAGAATGCTACATCGTGGTGGAATTCATATTAAAGGGCAATTAAATGATGCCACGTTTCTAAGTAATTTTATCATTCTTTTCTTAAATTTAGAAGTTATATATGCATAATATTTATTCAGTTAACATTGACCACAGGGGAAAAATGCAATAATTATTTGACTGTCATAAGCTGGGATTTCATGCATTTGGCATTAAATTTGGAGTTAGATGATTGTGATCAGCAGCAGACCCATGCCCAAGTCCTGCCTGCACCACTCCTGGCTGTGTGACCACAGGTAGTTCACATTACCTCCCTGGGCCTCACCTATAAAGCCATAGGGTTACTACAGTGACTAGCTAAGATTATGAATGGGAAACCATTATCTGAGGTTAGGATATTATAATTATTTATTTAACAAACGGTTATTTTATCTTTACTCTGTTGTAGTTGTTGAAATAAAAAGAGAATAAGCAATGAGTAAGATTACCCTCATGGTAATGGAGAGACACATTATTTTTATAAAATTGACCCTTTAATATTATTTTTAGTGGAAATAAAATTTCCTTAGAGAGGTGGAAACAGGAACTCGGAGTCAGGGGAAGGGTAAACCTAGGGCAGAATCCGTAAGTGCGAGAGCAGTCCCATGCAGTGCGGTTCTCCACACACTGGTCCCCAAGGAAGTACAGGCCCTGCCGCCATCGCCCAGACATGGCGAAACAGGGCCCCCGAGCCAGGTCCTGCACATGCCGGGCACAAAGCAAAGCTGTGGTCCTGAGCTACTTTTAACTTTTAAATGTCATTGGATAGGCTGCCTTAATCAGAAGGAGAAAGTAATTATTTAGGAGTTGGACGCAGGAACCAAAGGGTTCATTTAGATAAGAATGCACAGACCGAGAGACAAAGGGCAGAGGGAGAAGCAGCAGCCAAGAGACCTTTTCACTGAATTTTTAAATTCTTTCCACTGCAGGAAGGAGGAGAGCAAAGAACACAGAATGCAATCAAGCAGAGCAAAGTCTTTGGGAAAGGTTGAAGCAACTGGGTGAGCCCTTCCGGGTTGCCCTGGCAATAAGCTAGGATTTTCTGATATTTCAGTGGGGAAAAATATGAAAAATGAAGAAAACAGTATTTAGGGGAGGAGACAACATTTAGCCTTAGCAATTAAAAAGTAAACATTTTATAACTCTTTTAGAATAAGTCACATCATCTGATAATCTCATTTTGTCCATAGCTCAACACTTCTGTAGATCCTGCTTAGGCTTTCCCTCAAGAGAAACTGACAAGCCCCGCCCCCCACACTCCGCCATGGTTCACACCCCTGCCTGCCACCACAGCAGCTTTGCAAAACACAACACTGGCTTCAGCCTCAGCAATTCTTTTTTTTTTTTTTTTTGGATTATAATTGTGCTTTTAATATTAGTATCAGATGCAGGCAACCTGAGAAGGTGGCAAGTAACATCCCTCATATCCGCCTTCCCTCAAGCTTGTCAGGGCAGGTTCACACAAGGGAAGCAGGGGAAGGGAACATGGAAAGGAACACACACAAGGGGTTCTGGTGATGTGCAGTCTTGGAGTTCGAGTCCTTGAGCGGGTTTTGGTCTTGATAAATGGAACAGGATGGTCAGCATTCTGATAGGGACCTCAAAGCCAGTCAGGTGGCGGTCTGGTGCGGGTCATCCCAGTATTTCTGGGTGTTTCTGGGGCACAGTTGATCAGCCTCCACATTCCGGAGAGTCCCAGAGCCATCCTGGCCGAGTGGCCAAAAATTGAAACTGAAGGTCAACCGAGTCCGGGGTCTTCTGCTGCAGCCCAGCCAAAAAGCAGAGACAGGGATTGGATTATAACTGTGACTTTGTTAATATCCGATGTGGGCCATGTGGGAAGGTGGTAGGTAAAAACCCTGACATTCACCTTCCCTTAAGCTTGTCAGCAATTCTTATTTAATTAATTGGGCCAGAGTGAGACCCAGGGACCAGTCCAAAGTCTGATATTATCAATAACAACAATAGTCCCTTGATTATATAAGGATGATTTTATGCAGGTAGTTCATTAAGACTTGCAGCATGTTTACTATCATGTACTATGCAGTTAGCAGGCCAGATGCTTAGAGCTGGGACCCACCACTACATATGAACAAATCAGAAAAAATGAGGAGCATCGTGCATTTTATAATATTAGCATAACCTGAAAGCACAATACTTGGTGGCCCATTAAAAATCCTGTCCAGTGAAGTCGGCTGCTCTCACTCTGGACATCAGAGTGGGGATTGTTTGCGGTGCAGACACAGGGCAACTGCTGTGCCTCTGTAGCGGCACAGAATTAAGGGCCCCACTGAACCTTTTTCATCAAAATCATCATAAGGCAGAAGGAGAGCACCAGGCTGGAGGTCAGGGGATCTTGTGGGTTCTACTCCTGGACACCTGCCGAGTCATCTCAAGGAAGTCACTAAAATTCAATTTAGGAAAAGGGATGATGCCTGGGTTGATTTATTTTATGGAGCTAATTCTATAGGACAAATGAAAGCTCAAAGTTTGCATAAGATGTAAAAAGCATTACAGACACAGGGAATTCTAGGTGGCAAAAGAAGGCAGCATAAAATGGCATGCCATGCTTGGGGAATCACAAGTGCCTCAGCACAGCTGGAGAATACACATATCAAGGAGAGGCAGAGGCTGGAGTGAGGGGATGTGGGCAGACCGGATCTGAAGGCTCTGTGTGCCATGCTGGAAAGCCTCCGCTGTACTGAGCATGGGCAATGGGAAAGTTCTCAGAGAGTTACCAGAGACAGTGCACACCCCAGTCATGTACGTGGTTTAGAGACGTGGCTCTGGCATCTGGAGAAAGAGGGAGGGTTGAGCTGTGAGCAGGGGAAAGGGAGCAATCTCCACCCAGTGGCAAGAATTCTAGTTAAGAGGCCACTGCAGTCACTTCACCTCTCTAGCTCTCCGTGTCTTTGTGTATAAAGTGAGGAGTGTATTAGTCAGGATACTGTTTCTAAGTGACAGAAACAGAACCCCATCTAGCTTTTTTCAAACTAGGTTTTTTTTCAAAAGGTAGTTTCTCGGCACACACTCCAGAAATATCCAGGGATGGATTGATTTGGGGCATCACTCAAAGGATTTGTTTAGAGTTGTGTCTCTCCATCTTTCTAACAGGATCTTTCTACATGAGAAACCAGAGGGCCACCAGCCACCTACAGTATATAATCTGTGGTACACTAACAGCTCCACAAGAAATGCCCCAGGGAGGGCTCTGACCAGCCTAGTGTGGGTCATGTGTCCAGCCCTCACACAATCACTGTGAATCAAGAAATGAAGCCCTCCTTGTCCCAGCCAGCATGGCTCAGTGGGTTGAGCATCCTCCCGCAAAATGAAAGGTTGCCAGTTCGACTCCCAGTCAAAGTACATATCCGGGTTGCAGCCTGGTCTCCAGGTGGGGTGTGTGGGAGAGGCAACCAATTGATGTTTCTCTCACACATGGATGTTTCTCTCCCTCTCTTTCTCCCTTCCTTCCTCCCTCTCTAAAAATAAGTAAATAAAATATTTTTAAAAAAATAAAAAAAGCTTTCTCAGTCCAGGCCTGAGTCAATATCCACCCCTGTGAGACTCAAGTCACAGGGAATGGGCTCCCTGTAGGAACTGGGACTGCTGCTCCCAGGTGAACAGTGGAGGGCGGTGAGTGGGCGAAACGGCAGACGCGCTCTAGGAGAGAATGGACCACAGGGTCTTTAAATCCCCATGCTCTGAGCCATGGTTTCATCGTAACCCCGTTTCATTTCCTCCATCAAGTCAGGCTCTCAGAGCCCCAAGGCCCCAGGCCCCAGGCCCCAGTCCAGGAAGGGGGTTCAGACATCTCTTCCTGACACTGGATGAAGATTGTGCTTCTTTAAAGATTTTATTTATTTATTTCTAGAGAGAAGGCAAGAAAGGGGAGAGGGAGAGAAACATCGATGCGATAGAGGAACATGGATTAGTTGCCTCTCATACACACCCTAAATAGGGTCTGAACCCACACTGAGCCACACTGGTCAGGGCTGAAGTTTGGTGTTTTGAAAGAAGACCACACAGCCACACAGAGACATGTGATGGTGAAGAAGAGTGATGACTTCTGTGGTTCTCATACAATTTATCTTTGCACTAAAAAAAGGAAGGATAGATTCCATTGAAATGGATTCCCTTTAGAAAAAGTGCCAGGTGCCAGAAACTCCATTTAATTATATTTATTATGAAACTAAAGAGGATTTTTAAAAGAGAGCCACAACATTAAAATCATAGAGAATAAGTTCTTGGAAAAGCTCAAGAATCAGAATTTTTCAGCACAAAGAAATGATTAAGAGGATGAAATAAATGACTTATACAAGGAAGGTGACTTGGTACCCATCTGCAATTTTACAGAGTTGTGCTAAACATAGGAACAACTGTGTGTTTCTTCCCATTTTTCTCCTCTCTTCCCACTCTGCCTTTTGATAAGGAGAATTTGGGGTATCTTACGATGATAGATACAATCCTACTAGTGAACAGGTATTGGAATTAGAATAGCTGCTAGACTAAGCTGAGCATTAAGAAAAGAGAAAGAAGAAAGAAAGAAAGAAAGAAAGAAAGAAAGAAAGAAAGAAAGAAAGAAAGAAAGAAAGAAAGAAAGAAAGAAAGAAGGAAAGAAAGAGAGAGAGAGAAAGAGAGAGAGAGAGGGAGGAAGTGTGGAAGGGAGGAAGGGAAGATGAAAGGAAGATTAGTGGGTTTTCTTAAGGCAAAGAGAATAAGTTATCCTAAGGTTTCTTTAGCTTCTATCTAATCTTCGGATTAAGTTAGGTGATAATTTATATTCTTTTCACTTGATTTTTGGCCATGTTTCCAAAAAATTAAAAAGCTTCCTCTCTTTTCCAAATGCTAATAATTTAGTCAAACAATATTCAATTTATACATCACTTAACACTTCAAGAAAATGATTAGGTGCTGTAACTTCTAACATTTTCTTGCATTGCTAATTAAAGATTTCCAAACTTTACCAATGAAACAAAGATTTCACTATTAAACCAAGTAAACACTTTTGTTATTTCTAAACTCACATTAGCTATTTTTGTTTGAAGTGGTTTATGAATCAATTAATTAATGTTTACAGGACATCCATGATATGCAAGATAGAATCCCAGAAACTGTGAGGAATACAAAGAAGCAAAAGGTAGAGTCTCTTTCCCTGTGACCCATATCATTAAATTGTGCGGACAAAGCATAAGTATTATGACAAGTTAAACAAAATTGCACAAGAAGATGATATAAATAATGTCATGTGGTAGGTCACAATCAATTACAAAATGAAGGAACAAAGCCCTCGGTCCCAGGAAGGGACCACTGCTGTGGGCTAAGGAGACTGCATGGAGGAGAGGAGCCTTGAACATGACCTGGAAGACGGGTAAGGGCACGGGACAGAGAAGGGCAGACTGACCATCAGGTGTGTGAGGCTAGGATCTGGAAGCAGGTAAGTTTTTCAGGTGAGAACCAGTGGAGGGGTTCTCTGTGGGAGCAGCAGGGTCAGGCTAGGTTGGGTAAATATTTTGGGATAACTCTGGCCTTGAATTCTTCAGGGTTAAGAAGTTCCTGAAGAGAATTCCAAAATCAGCATTTTAGAACCACTGGTCTGGTCACAATTTGCTTTTACACACTACCTACTGTGTTGCAGATACAATTGTAAATGCTTTATAAATATCGAGTCATGGCAATGCTTTGAGACAGGTACTAGGAAGCTAGACACAGACTTGTTACAGTGACTTGCCTGTGGCCACACAGCGAGTGAGGGCTGGAGCCAGCGTGCACAGCCAGCAGTTGCTCCAGAGTTCGTCCTGCTCCCTGCTGTGCTGGCCCTGCAAAGAACAACCGGGAAGGAATGTGTCTTCTGGCCGAAGATCAGGAATCTTCACTTGGGGGCTGAGCACTGAGCCAAAGCGATAGTGGAAGGAAAAGAGGAGTTAGGACACCGTGGCGGAATAATGAACCAGACGAAATAATGACTGGTTGAGTATGGGTGGGTGTGGATGGTAAGGTGGTGGGGTGAAAGGTGACGAGAAAGGAAAACTCAAAGTGAACTCAGACTTTTTAATTTTTTTGTTCCCCCCAGCCCTGAGAAGAGCAAGTCTGGTTGGAGAAGATGAGTCTGAGTGTAGACAATGAAAGTGTGAGCTCCTTGAAATCAAGCAAACCTGGGTTTGACTCTAGCTGTGTGACCTGGAGCAAGTTACACAATCTCTCTGTGCTTTTCCTCCTTCATCTGTAATGGGACCGATTCCAGTAACTGAGATCGTGTAAACAGCATCTGACAGGGAGACAGCCTTTCACTCGATGCCCCCAGGTCACTGGAAACATGGAACAGATCTTGGGGATGAGTTCATGGCTGGTGAGCATGGATATGGAGATGGAGGAGAGGAAGAGCTTAAAATAAGCAAGGGTCAGCCCTGTGACTGCCACTGTGCTGGGCTCCTCAAACACTTATATGTAACTCTCACAGCAACCCACTGAGGCATGTACAGTGGAGGAAATTGTGGCTTAGAAGACTGACAGGAGGCAGCTTGTCCAGCCTGAGTCTGCCTAATGCTATCCCCACAGCTTGCTCCCTCCCCAACTGGGGTGACCGACAAGTGAGAACACAGGCCAGTGACTGTCAGAGCCAGGGAAGGATGAGGACTGAATACGGGGAGCCGTGGGAGTGTGTGCCCTGCCCCGGGGTCCTGTCGTCACTCGTGAACTGGAGGTATGCGCTGGCCAGCACGGTCCTCAAACACCCAGCAGTCAAAAGAGGAGAAGACCCTGGGCAGCAGTGGCCTTGTTCAGGTAGCCTACCTGTGAAATAATACAAGGAAGGCCATAGGTTGGTCTCTGTCCCTGGTTCCTGACACAGAGCTCCTAAAACTGTGTAATTCCTAGATCATCAGAGCACTAGGAGCATCTTTTGTTCTAATGAGGTGACTCTGGGTGGGCCCCTGGGTGGCATCAGGATGGGGGCTGGTCACTGGAAAGACCAAGCTGTGATTAGAAGCTTAGAACTTTCAGTCCCACTCCCCAACCCCTGGAAGGGGGAAGAGGGTGAAGGTGGAATTAATGATTGAGTATGTCTATATGATGAAGCTTCATAAAAAGCCCTGAAGCATGGGATTCGGAGGGCTTCTAGTCGGTGAACACATCTACCTACCAGGAGGGTGGCGTACCCCAACTCCACGGGGACAGAAGCTACTGTACTTGGGACCCTTACAAACCATGCCTGTGTATCTCTTCACCTGGCTGTTCACCTGTATCTGTTATCACATCCTTTATTATGTAATAAACTGGTCACATGTGTTTCCCTGAGTACTGTGAATTATGGTAAATGATCTAACCATGAAGAAGGTCATGAATCTCTGATCATAGAATCAAGTCAGGCAGAAATTGTCAGGAACCTGGGAACCTCAGAACCTACTACTTTCAACTGGAGTCTGAAGCATGGGGCGGCAGTCCTGTGGGACTGAGCCCTAACCTGCGGGGTCAGCGGTAACTCCAGGCAGTTAGTGTCAGAATTGTTTGGTGTGGAAAACCCACACAGGCAGTGTCAGAAATGTTGTGAGTCTGGTGATAGTGTGAGAGTAAAGGAAAACCAGGAGGTTTTTCCAAGTCACTCTCCCACATGAGGGCTCTCCAATCAACTCCCCCTGAGTGGTCCGCCATGCCCGGTACCCAGGAAAAGCCCAGCGCTGTGCCCCAGACAGCCAGCTGGCGTCCTGCTTTCTCTTTGTCCTGCCAATCCTATTTCCAAGACTAGGTTCATTTCCTGATGGTCTTTTCTTCAGTCTGATGATTTGACTAAACACAGCCTCATTCTACATCTGAAGCTGTATGTCCACCCACCACCCTGTCAGAGACATCTCCCATCCCGTCCCCCAAAATACTGACATGGGCATGGAACTGAACTGGGATTTCCCACAGCTTTTCAGCCCGGGTGGTCTAACTTGCTGGTCATTGGCCTCTTTCTGGGAAGGAGCCACTACTTCTGCCCCAGGGGTTTTCCTTACCCTGTTTAGCCCAGTAAACCCCCCATGCTAACATTTCCTACCTAGCTTGCAGACTGCATTAAACCCCCTCCAGAAAATACTGCTGACAGACAGGTTAGTGGGGATCCCAGCCAAGGAGGGCAGAGTTCCAGAGAAAGTGGTCAGTAAGGTTAAAAGTTGTCAGAAGACCGAGAACCAGGAAAAAGCAATTTGACTTAGCTGGTGGGGACCAGTGCTTGGCTTTCTGTGGTGCTGGGCAGCGGAGGTGGAGGCCACACCACAGGGAGGAAAACAGAGGAGCTGTAAACCCCACCTCCAGCTCCACCCCCTCACCGTCCCCCCAAAACTTGTCAATGACAGGAGGGGAAAAATAAGATGAGGGTGAAAGGGGTCACATGATTAACTGAAAGTTTTTCTCAAGTTAGAAAAAAACCTAGGGTTATTTTCCAGCAGAGGGTCAAGGAATAGAATATGGAACCAAAGTCTAAAGAACAATCACATGTCCCTCTTGTTGATGAAATAGTTATATCTATTTGTCATCAGGAATTAACTTCATCTCCAAAATATCCAGTGAGTAAGAAAGTATATATAAATATAGGTACTCTTTCACTTGCATTTTGAAAAAGGTGTACATAGAAGTCAATATATTCAAGCCGTTTTAAAATGATAAGCTTTGTAGTACTCTCTGACCCCTTTTGATTAAATTCAACTGGCATAAAAACAAGTAATTGAAGTATTAAGAATCAATTAACAGTGATCTGGCTGATTGTCATTACACCTTTAATTAGCAGTATTGGTTTCAGTATCACAGTGCACTGGTTAGGGCCTCCAAATGCATTGATTGCCCAACCACCAGCTGACATTTTGAGAACCTTGATACATCATCACTTTTCCCTGCTGCTAATTAAGATTTGTATCTCCCACTGTAATAATGTTGCAGAGGCCTTTGTGGCGGAGGCAGGGTTTTTCCACTGCCTGTATGTCAGTGGGTCTCATCGGTTACAGTGCACAGCCTGGGATCACAGACTTGTAAACTCCATCCCAGGGACTCCGTTCAAACTGGATCCTCTGCTGATTCATTCAACGAACTTTCATAAAAGGACAACCACATTCAAATCACTGTGCTAAATGCCAGGGCAAGGGAGGAGGAGAGAAGAGACTACCAAGATGAATGAGGCGCTGACCTGACTTAGGAAGCTTATCATGCCCAGGGCAGACACACACAGCACTCTCTGTAATACAGTACGATGCAAATGACAATGCAAGAGAAATAACGTGGATGGCAGCACAGAGGATAAGGCAATTAATTCTGATTTCCAACAAGGGACCCTTTTTTTTGATGCTTATTGTCATAAAGATTCAAGGGGTCACCCAGAGGCCCTACAATGGGAAGGGGACTTTTATTGGGTAATTCATGACCAGTCTGGACATTTGTGAAAAAGCAGCTCCATTTCTAGTCGTAATTCCCACTCCGCAGGAAGCAGGGCCAGCGCGGTCTGCGTCTGATCTGGCTCAGCTTTCCACTCCCTGTTCAGAGGGTCAGTGCCGTCCCTCGCAGGGTGTAACTTCTCCCTCCCTCCCAGAGAAGCCCAATGCCAACTGCCGTTCACCTAATTACATAGGCACTGTCACAATTAAACAAACCTAAGAATCACTTTGGAAGCATTTTTAAAAGCCCTTTTCCAGGTATCACTCTAAGAGATTTTATTTACACTGATAGCTTGTGTCACTTTGATGCTAGAAGTCACCAGACCACATTTTGAGAAATATGGCCTCTGACCCAACCCTCTAGCTTTACCACTGAGGAAGCCGCAACTACAGAGGTCATTACCCCAGGCCCAGGTGGCATATGACAGAAGCAAACACTGATCCAGCATTCTTTATGGGCAAGGGGCAGTTCCAGATGTTTTATACAAGTGCTAGGAACTCCTTTCATCCTCAGCACAACTCTGCAAGGTAGATTCAGTTATCATCTATTGATAGATGAGGAAACTGAGGCACAGAAAGGTGATAGAGGTTGCCCAAGGTCACACATCGAGAAAATATCAGCTCTAGCCCTGGCACTCACACTGCCTGACTCCACAGTCCACCATAACCGCTACCCACAGGGTCCAATGTGGGTCAGAACCACACCTCACTACCTTGAAGACTGCGATTCCCAAGTAAGAACCTGGGATTCTACTGTTGACCACTGAGGACTCCAGTGGTTTTTACTTTGGGGGAAGAGCTGGCTTGTGTCAGAGATCTCCCACACCACTTTTTTTCCTCTGCCACATTCTACACTCTGCCTAGAGCATCTTGAGAAGCAGAGGAGCTCCACTTCACAGCTACAAGTAAGCTTTGCTTTAACTGACACATTCTTTGAGCAATGAAACAGATGCATTTCATTAGCAATTCCAATAAAGCTGGGACAGAAAGAGATAGCACATACCCACCCTTGAGTGCATGCTGGGTACTAGAACCCCCCAAATTATACTGTACTTCTCACTTTGTCTGATTGTTGAACTTTTTATTTTTATTTTTTCTGCCTCTACTGAGTGAGAGACATTTCTCATGGAAGAGTCTGGAAAAGCCCAAAGTTCCAGGTCATTAAGAAGAAAGTAGAGAAAGTCCTGTTGACAGAAATAAGCTCAAAAGCAGAGGGTCTGACTACAGATTCCAGCGCACCCATCTGCATGAGAGCAGCGTCCTCGGACACTGCTGTTATGACTCTGCTGTGTGGAATCTCTGGCAGGCGGCAACACTAACTAAGCAAAGTCTTTTATTTTTGAATTCCTCTGTTTAAAAAAAGATTCTCCCTGGTCTCTGTCGTGAGCCCTTTCTTCCTTGGTACAACAGCTAAAGGTTCTCATTCCAGCTGGTATTGCAGCTCTTACTCCACTGCAACTACTTCTGGACTTCCAGAAGTCTCATTTCCAGGTCCCTGCTGGTTTCCTGCACCAGGCTGATTGTCAGCTCTGGTTCCCAGGAGGCGCCCAGGCTTAGCTGAACTGCCTTGTTCTCAGAGCCTCTATCCTTGCTTGACAAACTGCTTCTCCACCAGCCTCCCCATTTCTGCATGATGCCACTGTGATAAAACACCAGGGTGCAGTCCCAATGCCAGGGCCACATGACACAAGAAGCAGAGCTCACTTCAACTGCGTGTCTGCTCTCACCGACTGCTGGTCTCTAGATTGTCACAGCTAGTTAGCACAATTTGGGAAATTGTCTGGGGTTTTGTTCTGGACCATGCAGGACAAGGAAAGCAATTGTCTTGCAATATTGCTTGGAATCTAAGTAGTGTTCCTGGTTTTTGCCACATTCAAGGCTTTTGTAGATGCCCTTTATCTTGTCTAGGTAATTCTCCTCCATTCCTAGTTTGCTGCAAGTTTTGTCATGAATCAATGTTGAAAATTTTTTCAAATGTTTTTTTCTGCAGCAATTGATATGATCATGTGCTTCTTCTCCTTTAGATAGTTGATAGGGTCAGTGACTTTGATTGATTTTCAAACATTGAACCAGCCTTGCATTGCCAGGATAGACCCTACTTGGTCCTGGTGTACTACTCCTTTTTTGTATTTCTGAATTTGACGTGCTAGAGTTTGGTTGGGGATTTTGGTGTCCATGAGGATACTCATCTGGAGTTCTTTTTCTTTTTCTTTTTTTCTTGTATGGCCCTTATCTAGTTTTGGTATCAGAGTAGTGCTGGCCTCATGAAATGGGAAGTGTTTCCTCATCTTCTTTTTGTTTTTAGGTGTTCAATAATTATTTATTGCTAAAAATGAATCCCAGACCCCAGATAAAACCCATCTCCTCACACACACTCTTCCTCCTATTTTCTGAAAGATACTATGTAGGATTGATTTCTTCTTTAATTATTCAATAGACTTAGCCACTAAAATAGGGTTTTGGAAGGTTTCTGACCATGATTCAATTATTTATGATGCTTACAAGACTATTCAGGCTTTCTACTACATCTTGGGTTAGTTTCGCTGTTTTCTGGTTTTCTGAGAAACTTGGCCATACAATCTAAGTTGAGAATTTTATGTGTGTGAGCGATGGACGCCTCAGCATGCAGCCTCTAGGAAATGAAGTGTGCCAGACAGCCTGAGGAAGCTTCCCCCAGCTGAGCCTCTGATGAGGCCGCAGAGCCGGCTGCAGGCCTGATGAGGCCCTGAGGCAGAGAACCCAGCTCAGACACACCGAGACCTCTGCCTGGCTTCTGCCCTACAGAAACCCTGAGACAATAAATGTGTATTGTTTTAAACCACTAAGTTTGTAATAATCTGTTATGCAGCATAGAAAGCGAATACAAGCTTTTCCCATCCTTTACCTATATGACTATATTTGAAGTGAGTTTCCTAAAGACAGACTGTAAGTGGTGTGTTTAGACCATTTACCTTTAATATAATTATTGATAGGTTTGGATTTAAATCTATTTTATTTTGTTTGTTCTATTTTTTGTTTCTATGTTGATCTTGCTTCTTATTTAATTCATTTTTACAATCTCTGCCTTTAATTAACATTAGCTCAAGTTAGTTTCCACCTCTCTGCTTTCTTTTGAGTTATTTGAGCATTTTCTAGTATCTCACTTAAGTTTATTTATCTATTTTCATGCTATATTTCTTTGTAGAGGTTTTTAGTAATTCCTTGAGTGATTACAATATAACTGTCATTCCACTTGAAGTGATAAAACACAAGCAGAGTGTGAAACATTAAGTGTGAATTAGTATTATGAAATGAAAAAGATGGAATGGAGTGGAGTGGAGTGGAATGGAATGGAATGGAATGGAATGGAGTAGAATGGAGTGGAATGGAATGGAATGGAATGATAAGGAATGGAATAAAAAAGAGTCTGTGGCCCATTGTTCCAACTCAATCCAGAATTTCAGCATGTCAAAAATGCTCAAAAATAAATTTTCTTTTATACTAACTGATTGAAAAATATTAAATTTATGTATCTCAAATAATTAAATAGGTTTATGTTCTTTGGCCAGATATTAAATAATCCAGAAGTTGAGTTTTGTAATATTTATTTCCTTTCCTTTGTAGACCCCCATACTCTGCCTGGAGGCAGGACTGTAAGGCCTGTGGCACTGTGTTTAAAAATGACCACAGTTCTCAGCTGGGAGCTCCAGACAAAGCATTTTTCACCATTGGTCAGTCTTCCCTGTATCTAGCAGACCAGACCATACACACCTACCAGTGAAAATCACCTGCATGAGAAAAGGTCAAGCTAAGATGGCAGTTCAGACCATCAGGCTGGTGGATACACTGGGCAGACCTGAACCAGCCATTCAGCTCCACAAGTCCCAAAAGCAGATAGCAGCCCATTCCCCATCATTCTGAGTAACACCCATAGGCCTCTCTATTCATTCTCTCTCCTTCACCTGAGATAAGGTAGTAGCCATGATTTCTAGCCTCTCTACCCTCCCTGCATTTATTGTGCTCAGAACTGTGCCAAGTATCTCTCCCTCAGTCACTGGGCCCTTAGCACTGTCCTCAGTGGTGAAAATGTCAGGATTTCTTGAGTTTCCAACATGGAACAGACCCACATAGTCACCAAAACAGCAGAAGGTAGCAGCGGGTACTGAGTAGAGAGAGATAAATGCCCAGAGACCTTGAGCTCAACCAGACAGGCAGCAGCACTTTGAGAGTGAGATTTGGATTACTTCAAAATCCTGTAATAGTGGTGACCTTGATAAGGTCCTTTAGAGGTGGGAGTGGGCACACTTTCTCATTATTCTGTGAATTTCTGATGACTCTGACCTTAAATGTTTTGGTCAGTTGTGTTTTAATTGCTCTTATGCAGTTTCTTTCTCGTTCTTTCCCATTGACTTACACCTAAGTGACAAGATGAATGCCTTAATTACTTAAGTAAAATAAGTAATGTTTAATTCTCTTCCCCCTAGGTCTGTAAAAGTCAAAAGTTCATGTGTACAATTGTAGTATACCATTTATAGAATTGAGAGGACACAAATAATTACTTAGCCCTGAAAAGATTCAACCATGATGCCAAATGGGGAAGCTCAACCCTTTGTAGACAGTCCTGCCTGTTTGTAAATGCACAGGCATACACGTGGGCTGCAGTCTTCTTTCCTTCTTCCCTCCCTCCCTCCCTCATTCCCTCCCTGCCTCCTGCCTTCCTTCCGTGCATATTTACCAAATATTCACTCCACACTTGGCACTGTGTTAGGCATGGGATATTTGTGGTCTAAGAATCATTCTGTAAGAGTTAAAGAGCACTACTGTCCATCCAAAGCTATTCTTTCCTTGCACAGTAATGCAAAGAAAGATTGTAGCTGGGTACATGGTTAGGCTGATTTCCTGGCTTCTATTGCAGGTATGTGTTACCATGTGTCTACGTCATCCCCAATGGAAAAGGAGAAGTAATGTATGCCATTTGTGACCAAAATGTTTAAAAAGTAGATGTGTTTTCTCCATACTCTTTCTCCTTCTATCTATTAGGTGCAGGCTAAATGAGAGGATGGAAAAGCCCCAAGAGGAAAAGGAAGTACAGTCACAATCCTAAACCTCCGAGTCAAGGAGAGCCACACATCTACCAGGAATGACTGCCTTAACTATTATATATGTACTTTTCTGTTGTGTTTGCATGATTACACATCTGGGATTTTTTTTAGCAGTTGAGCTACCCTAACTGACATACAAGTTGATATCCTGAAGTGGGGAGTTGCTGTTTGAAGAATGTGTACATGAGAATTGGCTTAGTGGTATGGCACCAGGCAGCAAAGCAAGAGATATAGCAGGCTGGGAAGCTGGAAATTCCTCTTCTCTCATTGGCAAAGTATTTATTAAAACTGTCCTCTATGTTAACTTACAAGGTTAACTCAATATCTGTCAGGCCTATAGCTCTATGGCAGGGATTAGCAAACTATGACTCAGGGGCTAAATGTGGCTTGTTGTCTATTTTTGTAAGTAAAATTTTATTGGGACACAGTCATGCTCATTCTTACACATATTGTCCATAACTGTGTTTGTACCATAAAGGAAGTGTTGAGCAGTTGAGAGAGAGATCACATGGCCCCCGAAGCCTAAAATATTCACTACCTGGCCCCTTAGGAAGAAGTTTGCCAACCCCTTGTATCCTGGGACTGACAGTGGCAATGGTGGGACTTAGGTGATGATGGAGCAAGGGAGTGGAAGGTACCTGGGTCCCTAAATTACTATGTGAGGGAAGCTACCTTCCAACCAGGACTAGTATTATTAAATGAATAAAAAATTAACTTTTACTGCATTTGAGCCATTATATGCTTCAGAAATGTACTTGTTACAACAATTAAACTTACCCTACTGTGAACAAAAGAAAGCGGGGACCAGGTGGGAGTGCTCTGTACTAAATCAGTGACCAAAAGTAACCCCACAGGGTGATCTGATCATGAATTCCTAACTGGTAGGTAGTCATGCCCCAGACCTACAACTTTCCTAGTGAAAGATTATCTTTGCCTTAAGGAACTATGTGCATTGTTTATGTGCATCTAGGTCAATGCACCTTTGAGATGCTTCCTTTTCAGACCCCTCAAAAGCATAACTACCCTCAAGAGAGCACATAGTCTTGTTAACCAGCTTGTAATCCAGTCATAGAGATTTCCCTGTCTTGCTTTCTCCCATATTCATGTAATCTTCCATATATCCCTTCCTTAATTCCACATGTATAGAAGAAACGGAAAACTGTCACTTTGGAGAGCATTTTTCTCAGTATGTCGAGACCTTGCTTCCGAGCGTGTCCTCTGTTTGGCTCTAGTAAACTCAAATATTTTCTACAGCTTTGGGCATTCCTACAGTGACACTACTATGGCAGATTGATGGCAAAAATGGCTCCAAATGTTTATTCCTCCCTAGGTTTCTCTTCTGTATAACTTAGCAATGTCTTTCCTTTGCTGGTGGGGCTTTCTGTACCGACCCTTGACTCTGGGTTCAGGAATGAGACTCAGAATATTAGCAAAGATAATACAAGCAAAGACTTGAAAAAGAAAGCACATTTTCGCTTTCCTCTCTCTCTTGCTCCACTGACTTTGGAATGAGGAGAAGCCCAGGGTAATTTGCTAGAGCATGAGACACGTGGAACAGAACTGAGTTGGCATAGTTGTGTCAGTCAAGACCCCACACGTGTGAGAGAACTGAACCAAGATCAGCAGAAATAAGTGTTAATTGCTGTTGGCCACTGAGATTTTTGTGGTTATTTGTTACACAATACAGTATGGTGGTAATATATAACTATATATCTACTAATACATACATATATGTGTTGCTTACTCTGTTCACAAGCAGATGTTCTTATCTAGTATGAAAGCTTTCCAATACTTTATTTCCTCATAATATATTTCCTCTTTACATATGAGAAAATGACTTGTCCAAGCTTCCCAGTTCGGAAATGCCAGAGCTCGGGCTTTAGCTCTGATCTTCACACTCAAAATCCAACGATATTGCCACAAAATCAAAGCAGCCTAACCTCTTCCTCAGGTGTCACAAATTCCACCCAGGAGCCAGGCAGTCCACCTGAAAAGCTAAAGGGACTCACCTTGTCAGAGTATGCTCAGGGTGTGATGGAGATCGAGGGGTCTGGACACAGCATGGCCCATCTAAGGGGACTGCCACCATTCAGCTCAGGCCAATTTTTGGCCCCACAGAAATGGGGCCCAGTCTGCTACATGGCATGGTTTTTAAGAGAAGTCAGAAATCCAAACTTTTATGTCAACTGTTCTATTTTTAAATGTTAGCTCTATTTTTAAAGTGCATTCGAGGCCCCAAAATATGTGTGCATCATCTGGCCCAGAAGCTGCCAACATGTGGCGGCTGCTTTACACTTGTACAACACTTGACAGTTTAACACGTAGTTTTACACCCATTATGTCGTTTCTCCCATAGAAAGACCCGATAATGACAAGTAAAGTAGATATTACAATTACCACTTTTAGAGATGAGGCTCAGAGAAAGTAAGTAACTTGCCTAAGTTTACATTAACCAATTAGCAAAAGTCAAGGCTAGCATCACAGGCCTTCAGGTTTCTGTACTTGTTATTCCTTTTTCATATCAAGGGCACATGATAGTCGAAAGCTTTCTTGTGTCTGACCCACAAAGTGGGAGGGGGCAGGGCAGAAAGCACCAGCATATCAGGAAACCATAGTCTCGTCAAGTCTCCCAAACTCTGTGCTGTGGGCGGATCTTTGTTTAAATTGAGAAACTGATTATAGTTACTCCCCCAGATAGTTTACTTTCTCTGATTATTTTCTTCTTTTTCTCTGTAAGTGAACCATATCTACTTATTTAATTTATAAAACTCTGCCTGCCCATCAAATAGCCTTAGGCTATAAAAACAAAGAAAATTCCTAATTAAAGTATTAATAGAGTTTTCAAAGCTAGCAGAAATAATGACAAAAACAGGCATCAAATCTATAAATTAAGCATAAAATTACATTAAGAAATCATTTCCTCCCAGTATCCAATCAAGGTGGCTCAGCAGACTGCAAAGATAATATAACAAGCAGCAGAGCATCTAATTAATGGCCCTCATCAAAACAAGCATGTAATTTCTGCACAGGAAGCAGCACTGTTTTTACCTACTTATTTACTCTTTAACCATTTTGGCAAACTTATATTTGAATAAAAAGAGACCCAAAAAAGTGTAGGAGGCAGGGAAGATGAATAGACAGACGTCTTTCCATCGTTTGCAGCTGGCCAGGAGTGGCCACAAAGCCTTTGGAAGGACAAGGCATCCCTGGAGTCATCTGTCTCTATTCTGAGGGCTCTGGTTTTCTACTGGGCCTGAAAGGCTGCAGGGAAGAACACAGCACGCACACAAGGATGATGACAGCAGGGACACACATGGACATGCATCCATACCAGGTAGGCATCCATCTTTAAAAGAAAGACCATTCACAGTCGTATGGCCGTGAGTGCTAATGAAATTTTCAACACGACAGCTGTGGGCTCACGGCAGTCCACAGACGACTCACGTCTGTGGAAACTCGGCTTAGTTGATGCCAAGCATTAAATGTGCTTGAGAAACCCCTTTTTGAAATTTCAGTCTTTTTTCATATTTCAACATTGAGAAATACATTTGCTTTGGCCTCACTCTGAAAACAAAAAGGGTCTTTTATAGGACCAAAATAAATAAAGGTTACTTGCTCACAAGATCACTTTCACCCTGCAAAGTAAATAAATTGACTACTCAATAAGCAGAAATTGTACCTCAAGTCCTTAAATAATTATCACCAATATAAGCTCTGTTAGCTATTACTGGCTTCTTTTTCTTCTTCTTCTTCCTTTTTTCTAAGTAACTCACTCAGCAGAAAATATTCTAAAAACGTCCAAGTGGTAGAACTGAATCCTGAGGAGACAAGACAGCTACAGGGGCGATTTGGGGAGAAGGACTATGGGTGTGGATTTTCCACCTCTACCATTCCAGGGTGTCCTGCTTTGGAATTGAAGTTACTGGAAAGATCCCTCTGGCAGAGCCTTACATTTTCCCATCAAAGCTATGGTCTAGTGAACCTCCTGTTTAAAGCAGCATTGTGCTTTCTAACTTGCTAAACTTTGAGTCGTCAGATCAGGTACTTGTAGGCAGTTGCTTCCAGGGAGCTCAGAAGCTGCCTACAAGGGCACTTTGCTGAGCCAGGAGGACACCTCGAGTCCCGGCTGGCTGAACACCCAGATTATGTGAAATGGGGAGACTGTAAGGTCAGGGCACTCCCTCCCTCCATTAGCAGGTTTGGCACAAGATAAACCCATTAATATTTCCCCTTGAAAGAAACAGGTTCATCAAACACAGAAAGGATGGAGCCTCTGCCATATCCCATAATTGCTGTTACAGGTAATTGCAGTAAGTGACCAAATGCCAGTATTTAGGATTCCCACAAAGGACTCTCATGTTTCAAAAATATAGGCCAGATTTATTTTTCCATAGAGACAACCAATTCTGGACCCCTGTCTATAATATTCTCTCTAATAAAACATTACTGGGGTTAAAATGAGAGTTTTATGAGATCCTGCCTAAGTTAATAGCCATCAGCGCATTTAGTTCCAAGCCATTGTCCTTTCATTTAATGTCAAATAGAACATCTTTGATGGCATCATTTGAACACGGAACAGCTGCCTCCTTCAAAATCACCTTCTCACCACAGATCCCTCTCTAACTATTCGCTCTGCAAACAGGTGTCCAAGCCCACTCTGAAAGCTGCCGTGCCGGACCTAAGGCAATGACAGTGAACCACATACTGTCCCTGCCCCCAACAGACACTACAGGCAAGGGAGGAGAGCATCTTGTGCAAACTGCTTTTTCACATTCCCAGGAGAGCTGCCTTCCACCTTCATTTTATGTAAGACTATTACTCAGTACCCTATTTATTTTTTTATTAAAATTGCTGATGATAACAGATATGCTCAGTGAAAAATTGAAAAGTATTGACATTTATGCAGGAGAAAAGTAAAATCATGCATAATCTTCTTACAGATAACTGTTAAACTGTCAGGGGTGCATGTATTTCCAGAATTTTTTTACTGTATGCATAGGCAATTATATGCATTATTTTTTAATGTCTATTGATAAAGGGAGGGTGTAAGAGAGAACAAAAAAGGAGAGAGAAACAGACACAGAAAGAAACGGAGACCAAGTGACTGAAGCAAAGAGACGGAGGCAGAGAGAAGAGGAAACAGAGACGGGCCATGGGGCGGGGGAGCTGGCAGTGTCCCTTAAATCAGTGCAGGTCTCTTTCCTCTTCAGGAAGATCAACCAGCCTCAGCTCTGGGCCAGCCTGTTGATGAGTCCAAGCCTGTATCCCCTCACCTCTCTTTCCAAGTGCACACATCCTGGCCCACTCCAGTAGGAACTCCTGCCCTCAAGCCCAAGGCCACTGAAAATCCACATGGGGCCTGCGAATAATAAAGAGCTCTGCTGTTTCCCAGTTTCTGATTTAAATTTTGTTTGTTTGTTTTTAAAGAATTATGGGTATGGCAGTATATATCAGATGGGGGAAATAATGATTTCTATTATGAATTATTGATACCATATTTTTCTTTTTGCTTTTCTTTATGCTTTTATCTCAATATCTGATTAACTTGTCATATCATTTCCTGTTTTGACATTAAAGGGTTTATTTGGCAAAAAGGCTAAGAAAATGTCAACCTCACAATCCAGCAAAAAGATTCAGGGTGAGCCCAGGGTCATTACTGAAGAAAAGCAGATTAAAGATATTCAAGGCCCTGGCTGGCATAGCTCAGTGGATTGAGCATGGGCTGCGAACGAAAGTGTCGCAGGCTCGATTCCCAGTCAGGGTACATGCCTGGGTTGCAGGCCATGACCCCCAGCAACCGCACATTGATGTTTCTCTCTCTCTCTCTCTCCCCCCCTCCTAGCCCTCTCTGAAAATAAATAAATAAATTTCTTAAAAAATTTGAAGTTAAAAAAAAGATATTCGAATGTACTATAGCAAATGTGTTTTAATTAAAAACATACCCAAGCCATGTGTCAGAGCCCAGATTCATGGTCTTGTCCAAGACAAACTGTCTTATGACAAGAATTTGTTTCTCACTCCTTACATGGGGCTTTTGATGTCACGTGGAAAACAACTATGTTTTCACAGAAAAGGAGAACGAAGTTTGATGATTCCCATCAATGTATTCCCAGCCTGTCCAATAACCTCCCAGAAAGCATTCTTCATGTTTCCAATGGGGGCTTGACAACACCAAACAGTAACCCCCAAAGCAGGAGTGACTGCCGCTGGTAGTCTGAGGATGACCCAGAGCAGTGGGATAAAAGCATTCAGTTCCTCTGCTTGGGAACAGCCACTCCCCGCACAACCTTTCCAGGGGACACTGCCAACAGTCCAGCCAGCACCGCTGCCGCCGCCGCAGAAGAAATCGTGCTCACTCAACCCTGTTTTTGCCTCATCAGGAGGAAGGGAGATCAGCCTGACTACCGGCTTTCCTGTTAAACATTACCAAAGGTGATCCCACTGGGCCCTGATGCATCTGTGACCATACACCATGCTCCGTAGTAACTTAAAAATCCTAATATAACTCTCTTAAAGGCAAATGGTGTCTGTCAGTCGACTGTGTGAGCCTTAAAACATTACACTGGGAGGCCAAGTAATATTCCTTAAATGCTTCCTGATTACCGCTCTTTGGATCTCCCTTATCGCCTCCTGTCTGAAGACAGGCTGCCAGTGAAGGCATCCCCAGCCCAGCTCTGCAGCCAACGGAATGGCATAAATCAATTTTAGAGCAGTGATTATAATGAGGGGAAGAAAACGACATGCCTCTCTGGTCTCTCTCCTCCATTCTAAGCCTTGTAATCTTATCATCATCTTACTGTAACACTGACGTGGCCTTCCATCAGCCATCTGTCCCTCTGCCCTGTGGAGGCCAGCCTTGCCAGACCGGGGAGGAGAGGGGGATGCTCAGCTTCTCATGGACAGAAAAGGGGATAAGAACCCCTTTCTTCCACCACCTACCCGTGCTCAGACTCTGAAGCTTTTCCAGAATTTCAAGGATTGATTGCCTGCTGAACAATTTCAGGCCATAGGGGGGAAACCAGGTAGATTATTTCCTCTAAGCCCCGAGAGAGAGTAAAAAGAAAGTCTGAGCAATGTAGCAGCCTGCCTGCTATCAAAGCTCTGGCTCAGCAGGGACCAGTCTGCGGCCTCCATCTGCACCACGGTCCCTCTGGGACTGAGCTGCTCCACCTCTGCTGTGGGACGGGAAGGTCTCACACAGCAAAGGGGCAGGGATGGCCGGAGTGCAGGACTCCCCAGAGGGAGAGGAGAAGCACATCAAGATGTAAAGTACAGCATAGGAAATACAGTAAAAAAATCGTGATAACTATGTATGGGGCCAGTTGAGCACTTGGTATACTGGAGGGAAACCACTCTGTAAAGCACATGACTGTCTAATCACTATGCTGCACATCTGAAACCAGTGTGGAATAATATTGAATGTAACTGAAAAATTTAAAAATTAAAATAAAAGAGAGCACAAGGCACATTATTTTACCAAAGAACCTGATTAGAAGTCAACATTTCCACACTTACCATGCACACATAGTTGCGCTGAAATCCACACCTATTGCCTAACATATTTCTGACAGGAGCACGTTAAACAGAAATGTATGTGTGGTGAGGGGGCACATACAGCGAGTAGTTTCCAATCACATTTTAAATCAACGTTACTTAAACCTCATCATTTGAACTCTTCTTGGGCTGCAGCTGAGATCATATGACTCATAGATGTAGCTATATGATTTTAAAGAGGGAAATTTTTCCTCTGGATGAAAACAACCCAAGTCAGAAAGATCGAGCCCAACTTCTGCACATCAGACAGGCTTGCAGTCTAGTTCTCCAAAGTGGAAGGACGTGGCTTTGGGAATTCTTTCTCTTACCCTGTTTTGTTTCCTTCGGCGCTCTCACTGCTCACCTCCGATGTTGCTGCAACAAACAAGCAAAAAAGCAGAACTGTGACAGCCACTGACTCCCAGCCCAGGGCCTGCACCAGCCCACCACAGCCAACCTGGACACCGGGGCCTGGGCGTTATTTTTCACTCACTCAGCTCCTGGTCGGAGGAGGAAGGGCCTCACCTGCCATTGTTCCACCTGACCAAAGGTGAGACTAACCCCAGGGAAGTCTTGCTCTCAAGATAAAGGACTACGAGATGATTAATTAATAATTCATGGGAACTTGAGGCAGATGGTAAGTGTGAGGCCAGGTTGAATTAAAAAAAGAAACACTAAATGAAAAGGCCAGTTTTATTCATAAGGAAGCTCAGAGAGGAAATGTTCAAGTTCAGCTGCTGAGAACTGGAGCCTCCTGTTTTAATAATTAGTTTTGGACTGAGGGAACCAGGCCTTCGGGTCCAAATAACTGCAAGGGGATGCTTGCTGTTAAGGGAAACCCTGGATTCTACATCTGGCTCAATTCCGAAGATCCATCCATGTTCCTTATCTCCTATTATTTCCCATTCTTAGGAAACTCCCTTTTCATTTTCAAAACAGGTTACTACTGCAAGTGTGAGAACTCAACTGATGCCACTCGCTGATTCTTTTATCCACGTGTCCCTCATTCAACAAATGTTCAAGGTCTTTCTCTGTGCCAAGATCTGTGCTAAGACATTAGGATCAAAGAGAAAAAGAAGACTCAGAGTGTCTTCAGACAGGCTCACAGTCTTGTGACTTAAATTCCTGTGGGCACTGGTGATCTGCACATTGCTATCTCCAGTCCACACTTCTCCCCTGAACTCAAAACCCACAGAGCCAAGCGCACACTCAATATCTTTCCCGGATATCCCCTGCTGTCTCATGGCGACGGAAGGGAACTGGCCCAGATCCAGACTCCAAACCTGCTCCTCTCACAGCCTTGTCTACCTCCGTTAAGGCAACTCCATCCTTTCCATTGTTGTGGTTTTTCTTAGAGTCATCATACTTTCTGTGTCAGTCAGGAACTAGAAACTATACCAGTTATTTTAACAGGAAGTGTTTAATATAAGTAATTGGTAACCAGGTACTACAGAACTGAAAAGGCAACAAGGGGTCACTGAGGTAGCACAAAGATCATCGGTGCAGAAAGCAGCCAGCACCCCTCAAGCTGGTATCCGAGGGATGCATCAGGGTCACCTGAACCTACAGTCTGTGAGGAGGGGCCCACAGCGCTAACTGCACCTTGAGGAGAGAGCCATAGCCAGCACGGGCTGGTGCTTCTAAGGGGGCCCAGTGGTCTGGAAGTGTGAGGAAAAGTGGAAATTGGAACCAGCTCCTGCTGCAGTGTCACCGGCAGGAACAGGAAGTCAACAACATGGAGCATGTGCCCCCTCTCCCCAGCCTTGTGTATCCCTCCAGCACCAATAACACAGAGCTAGCTGGCAAAGCTGGGGGGGGGGGGGGGTTAGCTGAGAAACATGAATTTAAGGACCAGCACAGTCTACCTTTTTAGCTACTTAGCCTCCGCCCACCTTCATATGAATCTTCTTTCTCTCACACCCCACCTCCAGCCTGCCAACAAATCCTCTCAGCGCCCCCTTTAAGATGGCAGCAGAGGTAGACATGGCTCGCCTCCTTGCACAGCCACATCAAAAATAAAACCAGACTATAGAACAGCCATCATTCAGAGCCGTCAGAAATCCAGCTGAATGGAAATTCTACACTACACATTAAAGAAGAAACCACATCCACACTGGTAGGAGGGGTGGAGATGCCAAGGGGCTGGTTCCACAACCATGTGTGGCAGATAAAAATCAGGAGGGATACCTCAGGAGCGAGGGGTCTCAAGCCCCACACCAGGGCCCCCCAGCCCAGGTTTCCAGTGCCAGGAAGATAAGTCCCTATAACTTCTGGCTAGTAAAACCATCAGGGTTTGAGTCAGTGAAAGGAACTACTGGAGTCTTAAGCAGTGCCTCTTAAAGGGCCAGCACACAGACTTACTCAGACTTAACTCTCCCTCAGCTCCAGCACTGAGGTAGAAGAATGAAAGGCATCAGAGGCATAAGGGGAGGAACTAAGTTGTCTGACATCAGGGTGGGAACTGGGGGGCAGCTTTCTCCCAGACAGATATGCTGGTAGAAGCCACTGATCCTTTTCTGAACCCTCCCTCTACAGAGCTACAGAGCTGGCAGACATGCACCATGTCTGAGACTCCATCATCCTGGCTCACACTGTTTGCCCTGCCCTGGTGATTCTCTGAGGCCATGCCCCATCCAGCTTTTGGGCCCACCCAGGCTGTTTCCCCTGGCTTTTCCATACAAATGGCTTCTCTTGGCCCATGCTTCAGATTTTCCTAATTTCTCTCAAACAACCAGCATCTGGCTTCAGCAAGCCCTACACCTCTCATGAAGTTGCCCCAGGCCCAGCACTAGCACCAGCTGGCTTTGGTTCACAGCTTGACCTCACCTGAGCACTGTGAAGCCCAGCACAAGAAGCAGTCAACTGCAGATCGCTTTGTACCACACACTGTGTGACCCCAAACAGAACACAGTTGGAGATTGACCTTGGATGTGCCTATAGCAATCAAATTTTAACTACAAGACGAGGGTGTACACAGCACATGCTACATCTTAAACCCAGTATGATATTATCTTGAAAGTCTTAACTTTATTACATCTACAAACATTGTATTTCAAAATAAGGTCTCATTCACAGGTACTATGAATTAAGACTTTAAAAACTTTGGCCTGGCTGGGTGGCTCCGTTGGTTGGAGCATCGTCCTATACACCAAAAGTCTATGAGTGTGATCTCTGCTCAGGGCACATACTGGGGTTGCAAGTTGACCCTGGTCAGGGCACATCTGGGAGGCAGCTGATCAATGTTTCTCTCTCACACCTCTGTCTCTCAAATCAATAAACATATCTTTGGGTGAGGCATAATTAATTAATTAATAACTTAGAAAAACCTTTTAGGGGCCACTACGCTACCGACTATACTGATCATGTTGAAAGATAAATCAGATCATGCTCAAAATCTTGCAATGGTTCCCTTCTCACCCTGACTAAGAAGTGCACTCCTGCACAATCTGGACGCTTCACACCTCTGATTTCTCTCCTGCCGCTCTCACCTTCCTTGCCGCATAGAAGCTACTCGGTTCCTCAGCACACCACACCCACGCCAGCCTCAGGTCCCTGCACGGGAGGTCTCTCTCTCTCTGCATGGAACACCCTTTCTCCACAGACTCCCAGGGCTCTCTCTCTCTTAGTTTCTTCAGGTCTTCTCTCAAAAGTCACCTTCCAGTGCGGTTTCCCGTAACTAGGCCATATAACACTGAACCTCCATCCTCATTTCTTACTTTATTTTTTGTTATAGCACTTAACAATGTAACATGCTATAAACTTTCAGTTTTATTATTTAATCAATGTCTCCCAACATTAAAATGTAAGCTCCATCAAAACAAGGATTTTTTTTTTTGTCATTTTCATTCACTGCTATACCTGAAGCATAGTTCTGGGTACCTATTGGATCTTGGTCATCATATTTAAAATGCAGGGTGTACAATTGGAATTGCGCAAGAGAGTATATCAAAATTCCTGTGTTGATAAGGCCCAATCCTAGGGAAGCATTAAAAACAGTGAGTACAACCTATAGATAAAACATGATTTTGTGTCCCAGAAAATCTTATTTTAGTCTACGTCACTCCCCACCGTCCTGATGATGTGATATGACACCAAAGCAGAATGTATTAATTGTTGCCAATAGAGTAAAACAGTTTGAAACTTTTCACAATATAAATAATAAAAAAACAATTTTGATTAACAATGATAGGGGAAAGACTGAAATCTTTGTATTCTCCCTATAGAAAATAATGTTACAAAACTTTTGGCATACAGAAATGCAATTAAAGAGCACTTAGCAAAAAATTTTAGGAAAAAAGTACTTTAGCAAAGTATCACAAGGTTAATAAAAGTATGCTATTTTTCTGGATTATTTTACTTTTATGTTATCTGTCAACTTTTTAAAAATGACTTTTTATTAACTACTTTCTTGGGATATCATTGTCATAGGGTGCACAATTTGATAAGTTTTGACATTTCTATCCACCCATGAGGTGATCGCCGCCGAGACAGTGAACCACACCACGGTTAGGACGGTGACTACAGCCATCACCCTCAATGCCTTCCTTGGAATCCTCTATAACACTTTGTGACCTGCCCATTCCGGCTTTTTTGATAGGTTGTGGTTTTATTTTTCATTCAGTTCAATTTTCTCATTTTACTTTCGATTTCTTCTTTGGTCCACTTAGAGGTATGTTATTCAGTTTCTAAAGATTTGGAAAATTTCCAAAGATCTTTCTTTTTGTTGGGTTCTTATTTAATTCTGTTATGATTACAGAATAAGCTTTGAGTGACTTGAATTCTTTTAAATGGACTAAGACTTTTTTTGTTGCAGAATATGGCCTCTCCTGGTAAATGGACAGTGAAAAGAATGTGTATCCTGCTCTTACGAGGTGCCCTGTTCTCTAAATGTCCAGGAGGTCTGCTCAGCTGATGGCGTTAATCTGGTCTCCTCCATCCTTGATTTTCTCATGCTCCCTACTTATTCTACTGAGTATTGAGGTGGGGATATGGAAATCTCTAGCTATCATTAAAGATTTGTCTCTTTTTCTTTGCATGTACCATATTTTTGGACCATAAGATGCACCTAGGTTTTAGAGGGGAAAAATAGGAAAAAAATTTTTGAAGCAAAAAATGTGGTGAAATATTTAATAACATAATAACATAATATTTCACCAATGTAAATGTAAACAGAACTCAACAGCATCATTAACAACCATTATTCCTCCCAAATTGGGGGGGGGGTGCATCTTATAGTCCAAAAACCAGTATATTTTAAAGCTTTATTTTTAAGCACATAATATTTAGGATTTTATGCACTCTTGATGGACTGGCCCCTTCATCACTAGGAAATGACATTTGTTTCCCTGGCAATACTCTTTTCACCGAATCTACTTTGTCTGATGTTAATACAGCCACTACAGCTTTATTTTGATTGGTATTAACATAGTAAATTTTGCCCATACTTTTATATTTGATTTATTTGTGTCTTTATATTTAAAGTGTGTTTCTTACAGACAATGTATAATTAGTTCCTGCTTTTTAATTCAACTTGATGATCTCTTTCTTATAATTGGAGTGTATAGACTCTTTACATTTGAGATGATTACTAATAAAGTTGGATTTAAGTCTACCATCTTGTTATTTGTTTTCTATTTATCCCATCTCTTCTTTATTCTTTTCTCATTTTTCTGCCTCTTTTTGGATGAGTACTCCTTATAATTTCATTCTATCTCCTTTATTGGCTTATTTACTATAATTCTTTGTTTCCTTACTTTAGTGGTTATTTTAGGGAATGACATTATATATCTTTAACACGTCATGGTGGACTTTCGAGTGATACATCACTCTATGTAGAGTATAATAGTATTACAATAGTATATTTTTAATTCTTCCTTCTAGGCCTTTATACTATATATTTTTATGCATACTACTCACACATACATTATAAAACTCATACTTGTTATTATTTTTGTTTAAATCATGAATCATTTTTTGTAACAGCTTCATTGAGATAAAGTTCACATACTATAAAATTGTATGCTTTTTAAAGAAAAGCATACAATTCAATGGTTCTTAGTATATTCTCAAGACTGTGCAACCATTTCCACTATCTAAGCCAAAACTTTTTTATTGCCCTAAAAAAATTTCCTATGCTCTTTAGCTAGTACCTCCCAAACCCCCCATCCTTCCCAGCTCTAGGTAATCACTATCTATTTTCTGTCTCTGTAGATTTTTCTATCTTGGGCATTTCTTATAAATGGAATCACAATATGTAGTCTTTTATGACTGGTTTCTTTTACTTAGCATAATGTTTTTAAGGCTCATTCATGTTATAATATGTACCCATGTTTTATTCCTTTCTATTCCTGAATAATATTCCATTAAATAAATGTACCACTTTTTTTTCTATCTATTCATCAGTTGATGGACATTTGGGTTGCTTCCACTTTGGAGCTATTATGAATATGAACACCCATATACACATTTTCATGTGGATGTATGTTTTTATTTCACTCAGTATACACCTAGGAATAGAAATGCTGGGCATATGGTAACTCTATGTTTAATCATTTGTAGAACTGCAGGACTGTTTCCACAGTAGCTGTACCACTTTACACACCCATCAGCAATGTGTGAGGGCTCCAGTGCCTCCACCTCCTCACCAACATTTTACTGTTCATCTGTTTTAACATAGCCATCCCAGAGGTTTTTATTGTGGTTTTGCTTTGCATTTCCCTGATGACTAACGATGACCAGCTATATTTTAGAGAGAGAGATTTAAATATGATACAAATCTTATGTATTTACCCATGTAGTTATCACTGTCAATATACTTCATATTTTTATAGATTCATATTTTTATCTAGTATCATTTTTCTTCTGCCTGACAGACTTCCTTTAGTATTTCTTGTACCATGAGTCTATTAGTCATAATTTCATTCAGGCATGTCTGGAAAACCCTATATTTTACATTCATCTTTGAAAGATATCTTTGCTGGGAAGAGAACCATGTATTGACAATCTTTTTTCTTTCAGATTTTTTAAAAATATGTTGCTTCACTGTCTTGTGTTTTCCTTATTTTTTTTCCTGATGAGGAATCTGCTGTCATTATTATCTTTCTTTCTCCAAGTATAACCTGCCACTTTTCCTGTGAGTTGCTTTTAAGATTTTCTCATCAATTTGATTTTAATGTGCTTTGGTGTAGTTTTTATTTTTCTTGTGTTCATTAAATTTATGTAGTTTTAATGATATTTAGAAACTTTGGAATCATTACACTTCAAATAATTTTTCTTTCCCCACTCTCTGTTCAGGACCTCTAATTACTCTTAGGCTAGTTGAAGATTTTCCTCAGCATATGGATGCTCTGTTCGTTTCTTAAAATTATTATTTCTCTGTCGACATTACTTTAGAATTGCAAAATATAGCTGTGTTTTCAAGTTCACTACTTTTTCTTCTGCAATGTCTATCTGTTATTATTTATAATGTCTGCATTGCAGTTTTCATCTCTAGAGATTTAATTGGAACTTTAAAAATAATTTTCATGTTTCTGTTAACCTTTTTAAAAATATGTAATTCAATTAAAACTGTTCTTATGTTCCTGCCTACCAATTCTAATGCTTCTGTGAATTACAAGTCCATTTTAATGGACTTTTCTCTTTATTATAGTCTCATTTTTCTCCTTTTTTTTTTGCATACCTGGTCATTTTTGTTGTTGTTGAATGCTACGCATTATGATGTTTTCTTGTCAGATGCTGGCTATTTTTGTATTGCTGTAAATATCCTTGGCTTTGTCTGGAATGCAGTTAAGTTAGCAGGAATAAGTTTGTTTGTTTGTTTGTTTCATCTCATTCTTAAGATTCTCAAATGAGAACAGACCAATATTTATTCTAAAGCTAAATATTCCCCACTATTGAGGCCATATGCTTCTGAGTTTTCTACCTAATGTTTTGAGAATTATGAGAGTTAGAAGAGGGACTGTTCTTGGCCTTATACAAACACTAGGTATTGTTCCTTCTAATCCTTTTAATGGTCCTTTCTCCAGCTTTGTGTAGTTTCCTTGCATATATGTACTGATGAGCACTCTGCCAAATGCTTGTGGGGAATACTCTACAGATCTCTGGAATTCTCCCTCTGTGCAGCAATTTCCTCTCTAGTAGTGAACTCTGGCAGTCTTTCCCCAGACTCTCAACTAAGCCTCCTAACTCAGGAAGTCCACCAGGTTCTACCTGGATTTCATGTCTTTGTTCTATAGCCTGGAAACTTTTTTTCCCCTCACCAATTTTATTTTTATTTTTGTATTATTCAAGTACAGTTGCCTCCATTTTACCCCCACCAATCCCCCAACCCCACCCATTCCCTACCTCCCACCCTTGATCCTACCCCCTTTGGCTTTGTCCACGTGTCTTTTATACACGTTCCTTGATGACACTTCCCCTTTTTCACCCATTATCCCCTCCTCCCTCCCCTCTGGTTACTGTTAGTTTGTTCTTCATTTCAATGTCTGTGGTGATATTTTGCTTGCTTGTTTGTTTCGTTGGTTAGGTTCCACTTATAGGTGAGATCATATGGTATTTGTCTTTCACTGCCTGGCTTATTTCACTTAGCATAATGTTCTCCAGTTTCATCCATGCTATCACAAAAGGTAGGAGCTCTTTCTTTCTTTCTGCTGCATGGTATTCCATTGTATAAATTACCATAGTTTTTTTATCCACTCATTTATTGATGGGCACTTAGGTTGCTTCCAACACTTGGCTATTATAAATTGTGCTGTTATGAACATTAGACAGTTACATACAAAAAAATGAAACCCAACCACCAACTTACACCATACACAAAAATAAACTCAGATGGATAAAAGACTTAAATGTAAGTCATGATACCATAGCTTGGAAGCTTTCAATGAGGGCAATTGTAAGGTTTATTTCATTTGTTTGCTATTTCTCAGGGATCACTGTCTTTGTGGCTTGATATGCAGTGTCTTTTAAAAATCATTGTTTCATATATTTTGTCTCCTCTTATTTGGTGGTTGTATCAGGTAGGAAAAAAATGTGGTCCTGTTACTCCATTTTAACCAAAAGTAGATGCCTCTGACAGCTCTTTCAAATTTGCATTTTGTTATTTCTTTTCTTGCTCTAAATAAATATTCATTTTTTTACGTAATATTTTTACCTGTAATTTTCTATTCTTTTTCTTACAGACAGCCTCCATTATTGAATAAACTCTGGCCCTGTACTCAGGCTCTTGTGCTGAACCACCAGGTCCGGAATTCCGCCTCCACCACCTACTGGCGCTATGACCTTGGGCAACCTCCATCTCTGTTTCTCCATCTGTAAAGCCAGGATGCTAATAGGACCTACGTTATGATGTTGAGCATTAAATGAGTTATTATATGTAAACCACTTAGAATATGGAACATAGAAATCCTCAATAAATCACAGTTATTCTTCTTATTATTTGAGCATCAACAAGATATAGGTGGCACTATAAATTATGAGATCACCCGTAGAGAATGTGAGGACCTAGAATGGAAGATCCCCAAATAAGTGGTAAGAACAAAGGAAGAGATCACAAAAAAAGACAAGAGTAGTGGCTAGAGGTTGACATTATCAAAAGAATACAGTTCTGAGAAAACAAAGGAGGCAAATTTCCACAGAAGGGAGAGGTTGATCTGTTCTATGCTACTGAAGATCAAGGATTTGGCAATACAGCAGTCATGACTGATGCTAAAATGGAGACATGAACAGATTCCACCACATATGTTAATAAGGAGTATTAAGTGAGAAATTCATACCAATTCCTTAGCACATATTAAGCATTCAAAAATGTAAAATATTTTTATTACTATTATTATCAAAATTTTGTTTACCTTTTACATCACTGGATCCAGACTGTGTCTTACTCTAGTATCTAAATGTCAGGACAGAGTCTCTAGAGGTCTGGTCTTCATTTCTCTTGGCCCATCATCACCCACATCTCAAGGTATGACACTAGGGGGTCCTTCTCTCTCACACACTGCCCCTAACGGGCTATCCTACAAGCTTACTTTACTTTTTTCCAAGGGCAGTCATTTCCCCCTACCTTGACACTCCTCCTTATCTTATTAAAATACTGTAGAATTCACCAGTGCTTAGCATCCCTGTGGATTCAAAGGCAAAGGCCAAGGCCAGTCCTTGGTCAATCCTGAGTCACATGTTCATATGCTTTGGGGGCTAGGAGAGATGCTTGGGCCCATCTGGCTTCTGTGAGGGAGGTAGAGCTCAGCTTTCCACCAGGATTTCCTCCAAGTAAGGATGGGTCTGGATCCTTAGCAGTCAAAGACCAGTGGTCAGTGGTCCCTACATTCAACCAGTCCCAGCATTCCAAGGACATAAGCAACCAAACCAGAAAGATATGTGGGTCTACACTGAATTATATTTCTAAATTTTCTTTTTAATTTGGAGAGGCACCAAATCCACTTGGTCACGTTTTTGTAAGCCCCTGTGAATTCCTAGTGAAAAACTGGTCCTGTGGTTCTGACTCATTACTATGTGAGTCACGTTCATACTATTTGCAAAGATCAGTGTGAAGCTCCAAATTATACCTTTCAAGATAAAAAGTATAACTTGTTCCAAGAGTCAACTGATTTAAACCCCAAACACACCTGTGTTCCAGCTGAAAATTTGCTCCCCAGGCTTCCCTGAATCTTGGACTGTGAGTCATTCTAGATGACTAAATCTCCCAACACTTGAAAGTTTAATCATTGAAACAGAACACTTTAGAATTTTAGTGACAAAAAATCTTCCTAAACAAATATATTTCAACTTCCTAAGCAAGACAAGTGAACATAATGGTACCTTCTCTTAGAGACTCCGGATCAGCCATAAAAATACCAGTTAACAGCTCATTCTAGAATAGATTTAAGACTCCAAGGGGCTTTATTGCCCCCTGGTAATAAATAGCCCAGATGGTTGGCTTTGAGCTCTTGGGCCTCCTGTAGTGTTTCTGTCCCTCCTCTGCTTGGCACCTGTCGTTTCCTGCTGCTCTAAGTTTGCTGATCTGTAGTAGCTTTGTGCACATAAAACTATTTGTTGTTGCTTTTTAAATCTGGGAGCATAGATACCTTGTGGGAATTAGTGTAAATGGGTTCTGAATCAGGCCCTGAGAGATTCCATGTGAGAACAATCTAAAGTTACTTGGAGGCTTTTTTTTTTTTAATTACTAGGGTATAAATAAACACAACAAATGAAACATTTTGTGACGTCAGCTATGGGTTCTCAGATGTTTTGTTGGTTTTTCTTGCTTTGTCATTCTTGGCCATGTCCTGCATTGGTAAGAAAAAAGGTGGTAGGTGTCCCACAAAGGAGACAAGGCCTTAGACGTGCTTTACTCCGTGGCTATCATCAGGGGCATCAGCCTGGCTGGAAATATAACCAGTGCCTGGATCAGCAAACTGAAATTCCTCAGGGAAAGATGTGTCAGTGACTGTGAAATATTTGTGAAGGTACCAGTTTCTGAGTCCCCTTTCTGGGGACAGAAAGACCAGGGGCACTCAGAGACAGGTACCTTCACAAATATTTCCTCATTTCTTACTAAAGAATTACTGAAGGCATGAGATCTTGTCCAAACCCTGCAGCCTGATTGGTAGCAGCAGCTTTGTCCCCTAGGTTTGGCTCTGAGTGGGCCAGTTCCCTATGGGGGACATCAGGCCCTCAGACACCACACGCCCGTTCTGCAGAAACGGCTTGCATGTGGGGTCTCTTTCCTGATGCCTCTGCCTGCAGCGCACCATCTGGCCCCAGAATTTCTCTGTCCTGACAGAAACCCCTGCTTAACATCGCAGTTTAATCCCGGGGAGCATTTTCAATAGGTGAGTGAGCTTCCAACTATCTGATTCCTTAAACAGCAGAAATCTTAACTCTTCCCTGGAGTCCATGCATTAGCTCATAAAAAGCCCCGCTTCTTCCCTTCCCCAGTGGCCTCCTGGCACAGGACTGCTGAGGCACCTGGCCGTCCCTTAGCACCAAGGCCCTTGTCCTGGAGCCTGCTTCTCCCATTCCCACGTTCTGCTCCCCAGTCAGGCTGGCTCTTGAGCTTCTTTCCGGCCTCTTCCCTCTGGGCAGCTTCCAGCTTAAGTGACCTATTTTCTACAAGATCAAGACAGAGGGCATAGAAAAGTGCTGAATCACTGCAGGGTCTGTGTTGTTTCTCAGTTACAAAGCCCCGTGTTAAGACATAACTACCACCTTTTAGCAGCCCCACACCTCATAGATTTAATGGCTGATTCTAATTAACAATCAGCTATGTTTCTTTCTTTACTTTCTTTCCCTAGTATAAGAGAAAAGAACGTTATTTTTTCTTTCAGCAGATTCTAGATTCTATATTCATAAACATTATTAAAGGCTATACTTTTTAAATTGATTTGAGAGAGAGAGAGGAAGAGGAAGAGAGAAAGAAAGAGGAAGAGAGAGCAAGAGAGAGGGATTTGTTGTCCACTTATTGAGACGAACTCATTGGTTGATCCTTGTACGTGCCCTGACCAGCGATCAAACCCACAACCTTGGCGTATCTGGACAATGCTCTAACCAAGTGAGCTACCCAGCCAGGGCCCAGCTGTACATTTTCATAAGGATAGGAAAAGTAAAGATTTTCTCTGTTTACCTGATCAGAACAGAACTATTTCTCTTTTTATTATTAGCAAGTCTTCTCCCCTCTCTATCTCCAGTTCAATGTCCTGGGTCTCTAAATACATAATAGCTATTCAAGAAACATTCATTGGTTGAAAGAATGGATAGAGATGGATGGATGGATGGATGGATGGATGGACGGAAGGAAGGAAGGAAGGAAGGAAAATGTCTCTGCATTGTCATCTCCCTGGCACCTCCAAACTTGGTAGAGAACCCTCACAATGCTTCTTGGTAGCTCTTCTTCAGGGACCCACTAATCAAAGGGCCTCTCTTAAGACTATTTGGGGTTCATACAATAGAATTTCACAATTAAGACACTTTTATTTACTTTTTTGTTTTGTTTGCAGAAGAGCTGGATGAAAACCTGGCTCCCTGGGTCCTGGGTGGTTCTGAGCGAATAATCAGATAGTTCTGTGTTTCTAGTACAGCTCAGCTGTCAGGAGTCCACTTGGGCCTGGAACAGCTGGGGGTATGGACAGGAGTTCAAGTGGCTCCTCTGGAGCTCTGAGGAAGTTGAATTTTGGACTTGTTCTTTTTTGTCATGAGGCTGCTGGATTTTTTTGGTCTTTTCAGAAGTCTCAGCAACTGCCAGCCCCTCTCTAGAGAGCATCCTCTCTTGGATTTTCCAAGATGCTGCTGCCCACTGAGAACTCAGCAAAGACCATGGCCCAGGCTGCTGACCCCACCATAGGTCAGAGGCAAGGGGCTCAGTTCCACAGGTCAAATTAGAGCGACTCAGTGGCTGCAACTTCCCTAATCTCCCAGCGCCTCCACTCTGCTTCTTCCTTTTCTTCAGCAAAGCCAGGCTTCCAGAGGCCATTTCCCTCTCTCAGTGGGACCCCCCTCATTAGCATTCCTTCTTTTCTCTCTTCCTTTGCTCCGGTTCCATCTGCAGCTTCCTATCACAGCATTAACAACCAGATCTGATCCCACTCCTGATACGGTGTACCCAAGAAAGGGCTTTGAGCCAAGAGAAGACAGGCTGTGGGCACGTGAAATGGAAAGAGCCTCTCTAGGACGAAAAGAGTCCACGTCAGTAACTTGCAGTGCTTTGGCACAGGAAAAGTGCTCTTACAATTGCTGCTGTTCAGATTATTGGTTGTGTAGTCTTAAAGTCAACTCCCCACATATTGCGTATTAGTGGCAAGGGAGGAAAAAACCCCAGCAACCACACAGTGGAGAAATTGTGCAGCACCTTGACTGGATGATCGAAATTAACCTTATCTGTGCAGAACATCTGTTCAATGACATCGTGTGGCTCCAGATGTGAAACCCTGGATAGAGCCTTCATCACCTGGGCAGTATTTAGGCTGAGATTGCCTAACTCCAATCCAGCCATGAAGAAACACAGGAAAGCACACAATGAGGAACACACTGTTAAAACAAACTGGCGGGCGTGCAGCGCTCGCATTTGCAGCAGGTGGACTAAAATTGGAACAATACAGAGAAGATCGGCATTTTCCCTCTGCACAAAGATGACACACAAATTCATGAAAGTGAAAAAAGGTGTGGGGGGATGAGAAATCAATGTCATGAAAAACAGATTAAAGGAAGCTAAAAAGATATGACGAGAAAATGCAATACTTGGCCCTGGACTGGACCCTGCACTGGGGAGGCAGATGCTATAGAGGCCAACTAACAATCTGATCTATGGAAGGTGGTTTAGACAATGCACTTTGTTCGCATTTTCATATATTGATCTCAGGTTGAACGTTTAGTTAATAGAAAGACTTTAGACCAGGCAGAAAATTCTCCAAAGATATTTTTCAATGGGTGGTAGGTTTTAAAGTGTCTCTAGGCCTTCTGGAATGGTGCAGACAATTAGCCTGCCTCTTGCCTGAGAAATCAGACTAATTACTGCAGAGGCTTGGCTAATGGGGTCTTTTGTGAACGCCCTCCCTAAGTGAGAAATCTTTTAACTTTTCACAAAAACTCAATCTCATTTGCACCGCTGATCCCTAATATTTCTAAATAATTGCTTGGCCTCTGGGCTTTTGTCGTCAAATAACCCCAATCAAACCAATCTGCCGTGAAAGGGGAAAGTTTTATTTTGTATGAATCTACTGGAAGAAAGTTAGAATCAGTTCGGAATCACCATAAGCAAAGACTAGCTGCAGCTCACTCTGGAGCAAATTTCGAGACCTGGGCTGAGAGGTAAGCTCACCGCGTGTGGGCTGGGCTGGCTTGTCGAGATGCTCACACAGTAGATTCTGGCATGTTTCAGAGCTCACGGTCTGCAGCATGCAGGTGCATCCGCTGCCCCCAGCTCGACTGCCACACATGGACAAGGTCAGGGTTCTGTCGAAGGCAGAGGAGACAAAGTCCAGGGAAGTTAGTTAACTGTCCTGCAACCCATAAAAAAGGCAGAAGAGTCGGGGAAGGTAAGAGGTATTTGAGTCTGGAACACCTTAGTAATGACAGAGTCGTCCACCAGCAGGAGGTCATCTGAAGGGAGCTGAACTTGAAACAGAGATACAGGTAAACAATGAGAGGCGAGGGACAAACAACTCAGAGCTTGGCAGAAGGCCATGGAGGATTCCAAAAGTGACTCAGAGCCGAGGTGTATCCTGCACAGGTGTCTGGAGGGACCTGCTCCAGCAGAATCTCCAGTGACCTTGAAGAGCTTATCTGGAATGATCTACCTATTAGTCCTTTCTTTACAGTTCTTCCTCATCAAGGATTTTCACAACTCTTGAAATACAGCACTGTGGGAATTCTGGGTGCCTTTGGATTCCTTTTATAATATTAAATTGCACTGAACTGCCTCCTGGCCGATTCTGAGCTCTTCCTCTGCTGTCTTTTTACCGCCCCACGAGCTCTTTCCAACAACTCGGATAAGGAATGGCTGTCTGCCCCACAGCCTCCGGGGATATCCTGGGTCCCCAGTCTATCCTGGCTGTGGAAAAGGAAAAATTCTTCTTTTCAGCTTAATAAAGGTACTGTTCAACTTTTTAAAAAATTGGTAGAAAATTTCAAAAACATAAAACAAAGAAGAAGAAAAATGGTTTCAGGACATAGTTTCTATGATACTGAGAGTTTTGGCAAAAGTTAGGGTTCTGTAAACTTCAGTTTCTTTCCCTCTCCTCCACTCCTGCAGCCAGCCCAGAACCTCCTGACCACAGGCAGCCTTGCATCCTTCAGCATCTCCCTCCAGCTCCATCTGCAGCATTTGCATGTCCCTCCAGGAAATAAGCTTAGACAGAGGCCTCAGCCAGCACTCTAAGACTGTATAGGTCAGTAACGGTCAACTCCTAGGTCAGAGAAAGAAAGCCTCTCATTTGTCAATGACCAGGATTCTCAAACTATGTTATGCATACAGACTGCTTCATGAACTCGTTAAAATTCATATATGGGGGCCCTTCTTCCACATTCAGTAGGTCTGGGGTAGGACTCAGGAAATTGCATGTTTTTCTAAGTAACCCCAATTCAGGTAGAAAGAAGGCACTTTGAAAGCCCGTTTTTGGGCTATAGCAACATAGTGACAGTCTGAAAGAACCAGTACCAACTTCTAACAGGAGCAAAGGCTCATTTCCCTCCAGTTTTCCAGACGGAAATGGTGGAGTCATTCCCAGGATCGGAGCCCTCCAGGGTTCGCCTGGTTCAGTCCTTGCGTGCCGAGACGGCTCCCTGTGGGTCTGTTTCCCGAAACAGCTGCTGACTCTTAAAAGATCACGAGGGAGCAAGACTCTACAGCCTCGCATGCAAAGCCATTCCAGTGTTTATCCACCCTTCAGTTAAGTTCCCCCTCACATTTAATCAATTCTCTCATTGCAGGACTCATCAACTCTTGCTCTGTTCTCTGTGGAGATGGAAAAACAACCAGTTAGTGTGCAGTTTCTAACCCTTCATTGAATCACAGAGTGTTGGAACCAAAGGAGATAGCAGATATTATCTGGCACGGCCCCCTCACTCTGCCTGTGGGGATGTTCGTCCAAAGACATTATATATTCAGTAGGTTTTAGTTTACAGGGCCTGCAAAACGTCTGAAGAAAGCTGTCCCCACCCCATTCCTGTACATTTTCTATAACACTGTGTTGCTTTGATTTGGGGGTGGGGTGGGGAGCATCCTCTCAGCCTTCTCTGTTTCAGAATACACACACGAACTCCTCCATCATTCCTCCAGAAGACGTGTTTTCCATCGCTGCAGTCATTTTAACTGCTTGTCTTCAGATTTGCCTTTGCTCCAAATAGGGTTGCCAGATACGGCAAACAAAAATTCAAGACTCCTAGTTCAACAACTGATAAGCTTAGTAAATATTTCCCATGTAATAGTTGGTTATTTTTTTTAAAAAATGTTGTTCATCTGAAATTCAAATTTAACTGGGAATTCTGTATTTAATCTGGCAACTCTCATCCCAATATTCTAGAAGTATATCAGTTAAAAATAGACAAAGAACTTTTCACATCTTGGGCAATTCTTCATACTCACTGAGGATGTTCCCACCTTGTGGTCTTTACACTGTGAGCTCCCTCTGCTAGGATGTCCTTCCCCAGAATATGCGTGGCTTGGTCCTTCCTCATTTCAGGTCACTATTCAAATTGCTACTTATCAAAGCAGCATTCCCTGGCCATCTTATAAAAACTTTACCATCACTTTTTGGCTTTCTTACTCTGATTTATTTTTCTCTCAGCACATGTCGCCACCTGACAAAGTATATATTTAGCTATTTATATGGTTTATACCCACTCCCTAAAGTAGAATATAAACTCAGCAGGCACTTGACTTTAGTCATTGCTATATTTCTAACATGTAGTGCCTAGCACACAATAGGCCTATATATTAATTACTTAATCCTGCATTAAAAGTGCCCCAAAATGTAGTGCATTAAGCAATAATCATTTATCATCTCTAATTGTTTCTATGGTCACACACTCAGGGGTTGCTCAGCTGGTGGTTCTGACCAAGGGCCTCTCATGAGTTTGCAATCAGAGGTCAGCAATAGCTACAGGCACCTGAAACTTGTTTGGGGCTGGACCAGCCACTTGCCAGGTGGCTCCCTCATATGACTAGAAGACGGTGCTGGCTATTGGAAGAAGGGTCTAGTTCCTTTCCATGCCACCTCTTCATGGGGCTGGTGTAATGCCTGTGTGAGGTTATCCTCAAAGTCAAACTCTGTCACTCCATCTATACTCTCAGGCACATAGGCCAGCACCGATTCATTGTGGGAAGAGACCTTTATTAGTTTTCTATTGCTGCATAACAAATTGCCATGAAATTAGCAGCTTAAACCATACAAATTTGTCATCTCACAGTTCCGAAAGTAGGACATCTAGGCAGGGTTCTAGAGGCTTCCTGCTCAGGACCTTACAAGGCTAAAAACAGAAATATATATTCACAAACAGAAAACAAATACTGAAATTCTAGCCCAAACTTTTATTATATAAATAGACATATGAAAAGATACTCAACATCACTAGCCATCAGAGAGATGCAAATTAAAACCACAATGAGACACCACCTCACACCTGCCAAAATGACCATCATTAATAAATGAACAAACAGCAAGTGCTGGCTGTGGAGAAAAGGGAACCCTCGTGCACTGTTGGTGGGAATGCAGATTGGTGCAGCCACTGTGGAAAACAATATGGAATTTCTTCAAAAAATTAAAAATGGAACTGCCTTATGACTTGGCAATTCCACTGCTGGGAATATACCCTAAGAATCCCAAAACAGCAATTCCAAAAAATTATGCACTCCTATGTTCATTAGCAGTGCTATTTACAATAGCTAAGATTCGCAAACAGCCTAAGTGCCCATTACCAGATGAGCGGATCAAAAACTGTGGTACATTTACACAATGAAATATTACGCAGCAGAAAAAAGGAATTCCTGCCTTTTGCAACAGCATTGATGGAACTGGATATTATTATGCTAAGTGAAATAAGCCAGTCAGTGAAAGACAAATATCAGATGATCTCACGAGAGGAATCTAATGAACAAAATAAACTAGTGAGCACAATAGAACCAGAGGCATGGAATTATGGGACAGACTGACGGCTGTAAGGGGTGAGGGGCAAAGTGGGGACTGGTTGAAAGAAGGTGAGGGGATCAGTCAAAGAAAGTACACGAAGGACCCACGGGCATGGACAACGGTGTGAGGATTGACTAGAAGTGGGGGACGAGCAGGGTGGAGGAGGGCAAAAGGGAAGAAATGGGGCATCTGTAACAGCATAAGTAAAATAAATAAAGCAATTAAAAATAAATAAGTATTAAACAATATTGGCATAATTGTTTAAGATGTGTCTCATGTAAACCACCGCTGTTGGTTTTCTGTTTAATCTAGGCTGACAACCTTTCTCTTAACTAGGAGAGTTCAGGCCATTTAATGCAATTCCTGGAAGTATGAATTTAAATTAACACCTTATTTTGTAATTTTATTTCTCTCCACTGGCTACACTTCATTCTTTCCTCATCCTACTTTTCAGTATTCCATTCTCCACTACCACGTTTGTTTGGAAGTTTTATCCTCTTTATATCCTATTTGAAAGATTACTCTATAAATTTACATTCCTGGATATAATAGTAATCATTTTTTATTTACCAAATATGTATTGAGCATCTCCATATGTCAGCTGAAGTAAAAAGGGATGAGTAGCACCGTCTCTGGTCTTTGAGGAACGTTAGGTTAAGGCAACCACTTGATTGACTAATTGACTGATGGATTTAAAGAACCTCTACTTCTCCCAGGTTCAGACTGCTGCTTTCTTTTTTTCATTATGTATGTACCATGTGTTTACAAAAAGAATTATTTTATAAGCTCACTGTAGAGATCATCAGCAGTCTATTATTACATCAGTCTCTTTCACATACTGGGTTTTTTTTTTTTTTTGGCTTTGGTTCATTTCAGAGGATCCAGCTGCTCTGGATCTTTACAAATATCTTTCTACACAGTGTATCTATCCTCACAACAACCTTAAAGGGAAGTCTTATCTTCAGTTATAGAGATGAGAAAACTGACTTCTGTGAAACTTATTTTTCCAGGATCACATGGCTACTGAACCCAGATGTGCCTGTCTCTCTAATGCTCATATTTTTTTTGCCATATTACCTGGCTAGAGAAATTGTAATATGTATTAATACTTTAAGAGTACATGATTTGCACTTGATTTTTTTTGAAATGCAATTCACGTTCATAAAATTCACCTTTTTAAAGTGTACAATTCATTAGTTTTAATTCAAGAATATTTCCATTTTCTCTTCCCCCACTCCCCAAAACCCTTGTTTCTATTAGGAATTCCCAGTTCCCTCTCTCCCAACCCTTTGCCAACCACTCGTCTATGTTCTGTTTCCATGGATTTGCCTATCGTGGATATCCTGGCCTTTGTGCAGCTTTTGTGTCTGGTGTCTTCCATTTAGCATAATGCCTTCAAGGCTCGTCTGTGTTGTAACATGTATCAGCGCTTCTCTCTTTTATGGTTGAGTTATATTACATTTTATGGGATATACCTCATTTTGCTTATCCACTTATTGGTTGATGGACATTTTTGATTATTATGGAAAATGCTGCTGTAAATATTTGTGTGTAAGTTTTTGTGTAAACATATATTTTTCATACTGTAAGGTATGTACTTAGAAGTGTAGTTGCTGGGTAATGTGGTAATTCTATGTTTAATTTTTGAGGAACTGCCAAACACCACAACGGCATCATTTTATATTCCCATCAGCAAAGTATGAGGGTTCTAATCTTTCCACATTATCAATACTTACTAGTGTCCTTTCTTTATTATAGCCATCCTGGTGGGCATAAAGTAGTATCACATTGTTATTTTTATTTGCATTTCTCTAGTGACTAATGGTGTTGAGCATCTTTTTATGTTTACTTGCTATTTGTATATCTTCTTCGGAGAAAGGTTATTCAAGTCCTTCATCCATTTTGCAATGAGTTGTTTTTATTGTTGAATTCTGGGAGTTCTTTACATAGTCTGCATATTAAGCCTCATCATATGTATGATTTACAAATATTTTCTCCCATTCTGAGTTGTCTTTTCACTTTCACAATAGTGATAGTGTCCTTTGAAGGACATGTTTTTAATTCTGATGAAGTCCAGTCATCTTTTCTGAGGGGTGAAACATTGCTTGGGCTTTAGATGTCATAGCTAAGAAGCCATTGCCTAATCCAAAGTCCCGAATATTTACAACTATGTTTTCTTCTAAGTAAATATTACCTTTACCCTCTTGTGAAACAATGCAGGAACTTTGGAACATTTTATTTATCCTTGTGACTTATAATCTATTGTTATCAAACACTTAAAATACATATAACTCATTACCATGATCATTTTATGAAGTGGATGCTTCTTTAGCTATACTTACTATTTACCACAATTTTTGTCATTTCTTACTAACATTCAGTAGTACACCAGGACTTATTTTTCTTCTGCCTGAAGAAATTGGTTTGGATTTTCCTTCTTCAGTGAGTATCTGCTGCTGCTGTTAAAGTCTCTCAATGTTTGAAATCTTTATTTTGCTCTTATTCTTGAAGAGTATTTCTGTTGCATAGAGGATCCTTGGTTGAGAGCTATTTCTTTCAACACTGAAGATATTTTTTTATTGTCTTGTTTCCAATGTTACTACTGAGAAATCAGAAGTCTTTTGAGGATAATTCATTCTTTTTCCACTGAGAAGCTTTTAAGATTTTTCTCTTTGTCTTCTTTTAATGTTCAGTTTCACTGTGATTATCTAGATATGACTTCCTTTCTATCTATCCTATTTGGGATCTATTGTATTTAAATTTAAGGGTCAGTGTCTTTCATCTCTTATGGAAAATTCCCAGCTATTATCTCTTTCAATATCATCTCTGCCTCATTCTCTCTCCCCTCTCTTTCTGGACTCTGATTGCAAGTGTCTGACATTCTCACCATGTCCTCGATGTCTTTTACCTCTTCTACTCATTTTCCATCGGTTAGGTCTCTTTTGGTTTGTAATCCAGTTTACTAAGTCTTTCTTTAGCTGAATCTTGTCTGATGTTAAACAGCTCACTGAGTTCTTAATTTTGATTTTTTTCAGTACTAGAATTTCTAGTTGGTTTTTCCAAACAAAAAAAGTCTGCAGTTGTAATATCTGGCATCCCCGTGGACTATTTCTATTATTTTTCTGTTGGTTGTTATTTAACTGTGTATTGCTTCCTTATGTTCCTTCACTTTATTTTAAAACTTTTCAAAATTAATTTGAGAATTCGGATGATTATCCTTCAGAGAGGTATTTCTTTTTTTTCTGCCAGGTACTGGAAAGCATTAGGAGTCCGTAACCAAGATTTGAGTGTTTCCCAGAGCTGGAGTACAATGATCATACTGCCTCCATTCCACCAGCCTTTTTGCTGGTTTCCCCAGTCAACTTGTGGTTGGATGCAGTCAAACTTTTAGTAGATTTTCTCAAGAAAAGCTCACATTTGCATGCTTAAAACTTTTTCTATGGTCTTGATACTTGAAAGGTCACCTTGACCTTAAACAAAATCATTGAGTTATACTTTTTCTTGAGGTTTCTCAAAGTTCTGCTTTGCATGTTGCCTTGCTTCACATGTTGCGAAAGGTCTAACACAATCTAATTCCCATGCCCTTTTCGGTTATTTGATTTTTTTTCTGTATACTCTGAGAACTTTTACCTCTATGGTCTAGTGTTGTTTCTAGTGTATGTCTTGGAGGTGCTTATTGAGAGTCTGTTTTTCTGCTAAGTCTTCTTTTATTTAAGAAAACTTTTCTTAGACTATGTCTTTTTTGAAACTTTTCATTTTGAACAAATTTTAGATTTACAGAAGACTTGCATGAATAGTTCAGAGTTCCTATTTATTTCTCACTGTGCTTCCCCTATTAACAACTTATGAAAACATAGTAAAATTATCAAAATTAAAAATTAACATTAATTTACTACTATTAAAACTCCACATCTTACTTGAATTTCACCAGTTTTCTCACTGCTGTCCATATTTAGTGTCAAGAACTTGTCCAAGATTTCAAGTTGCATTATTTCTCCTTGGGCTCTTCCAGTCTGACAATTCTTCAGGTATTCCTAATTTTTTACTTTGACCCTTTTGAAGCGCGTTGATACTTTGTAGAATATCCTTCCGTTGGGCTTGTCTGATATTTTCACATGATTGAAATACAGTAATATATTTTTTGCAGTTTTATCATAGAAATAATGTACATTTCTCAGTAAATTATATTAAGGGGTTCATGGAGTCAATACGCTTTATAGTTGGTGTTATTTTTATCAATCAGTTAAAGTAATATCTACCAGTTTTCTCTATTGTAAAGTTACTATCTTTCCTCTTGTAGTTAAATATCTTAGGGCACATACTTTGAGACTATGCAAATATTGTTATCCCTCAACTTTTGCCCACTATGTTTTTTTAAGTTTTCTTCAGTAAGATGGGCCCCAAATGATCACCACCTCCTGGTACACTCATGTAAGCCCCTCCCACATTGTGTAAGGGTCGGTACGTGTGGCAGATGTGATTACTTATGGCACTTGGAAGGCTAGGTTACAAAAGACACTAGGAAAAAAATTTTCTTTAATAAAAGATACTGGGGCTTTCATCTTGGGTATATTTTTGTGTGTTCTGACTCTCCCTCTTTTTGATCACTTATTCTGGGAAAATCAGTTGCCATGTTGCTAGCAGCCCTATGGAGAGGCCCATATGGCAAGAAATTAAAGTTTCCAGCCAATAGGCACACAAGTGAATCTGAGAGCAGATCCTACAGTCCCAGTCAAGCCTCAGATGACTGCAGCCCTGGCCGAGCCTTTCATTGCAGCCTTGTATGGCTCTGAGCCAGAATCACTCAGGAAAGCTATTCCTGGAGTCCTGGTCCACAGACTGTAATGTAATGACTGTTGCTTTATTGCATAAATTTGGGGTAATTTATTACACAGTAGATAATTACTACATTCTGAACCTCTTAATTTGCCAATACTATTAGCTGTATACATCTGTGGATACTTTTGCATTACAATGGCAGAGTTAAATAGTTGTGACAAAAACCATTGGGCCCTTTGCAAAAAATGTTTGCTGACCCTTGCTCTGAACTGAGGTAGTAATGGTCGTTTTAATATTGCAGACTGATCATTCACTGCCCTACTTAATCTCTTACAATGACTTCCTATTGCCTTTAGGATAAAGACCAAAATCCGTAACATGGCTCAAGAGACCATGTATGACCCAATTCGTGCCTGTCTTTCCTGCATCATACCCGGCCACACACCCCACTCCCTTCTGCTTTCAATGCTTCAACTGTTTCTTCTGTTTCTTTTTAAATTGTTTATTGGGGCAACACTGGTTAATGCTACATAATTTTCAGGTATACAGTATTGTAATTTGACATCTGTGTCCTCTACCACATGCTCCCCACCTGAAGTCTAGTTTCCTTCTGTTACCATATATTTGACCCCTTACCCACTTACCCCGCCTTCCCCCCATGTTAACTACCAACCTGTTGTCTGTTTGTTCTTGTTAGTTGGCTACTTTTTTAATATTCCACACAAGTAAAATCATATTTGTCCTTTTCCATCTGACTTATTTCACCTAGCATGATATTCTCAAGATCCAGTCAATTTCTGGAGTGTACACTGTCCGTGCTTACTTCAGGGCCTGCATGCTCTATGTACCCCTTAGAATGCCCTCCCTCTATTTCCAACTTCACTGAGCTCACTCCCATCCATTTTTCAGGTCTCAGCTTTAACATCACTTCCCCCTGGTAGCCTTCTGTGAACTCCCCAGACTAAATGAACCCACTGGTAGGTACCCAGAGGCCTCTGCCTAACTTGCTGATACTATCCGTCTACTTGTAGTCAGAGGGGATTTTTCCCCACTAGACTGTAGGGAGACACTAATCCTGTATTGTTCAGTGTGGTATCCCCAGCATTTAGCTTAGTATCTGACACACAATAGGCATTTAATAAATATTGCTTGCTCTTCCTTACCCTACTGAATTCCGTCAACCCTCTTCTGATACTGTTCACTTCTGTCTTCACAACTCCCCTAGTTGAGCCAAGTATTATGACGTGTCTGGATCCTTTCAACAGATACTTAAGCAAGGCTTCCTACTCTGGATTCTTCACAATGCAACTGGACTAACTTTTCTAAGATGCAAATCTGATGGCTTCTTTCTCACTGCTCTCTAAACAAAGTCTAAAACCCTTAGAAGACTGACAAAACCCTCTGTAATGTTAGATTTTACTTATTTCTCCAAAGCACCTGTTAAAGTCAAAATGATTCCCTTTCAGGTCTGTAACTACAAGTTCTCTCTCAACTCTGAATCTTTGCAAATTATTCTCTTCACTGCCTGAAACAGTATTCCCCACGCCTCCTCTGTCACCCAGGTATGTCCTACACAGTATTTGGGGATCCTCTTAGATATCTCCACCCCTTGGAAGCCTTCTCACACCCCCCAAGTTTGGCTTAGAGGCCCGTCCTTTAGTACCCCCAGCCCACTTCCCCCAGCACCCCCACCCGCGCCCCCACACACCATTTGTTGCATTAATCACACAAAAAGCTCTGTGAGAGAAGGGACTGACTCCTTTTCCATTGTATTTCCAGTATTTACAGTGCTTGGAGCACAGAAAGAGCCCCCCCCCCCAAATATTTACTAAATAAGTGAATTTTAATGCTTTGACACTAAAGTGATTTTTCATAATTTTGAAAGAAAACTTTAAAGGCTCACATTAAATCTTGTGACTTCTGATATTATGCCCTTCAATTTATCCAACATGGACCCCACACTCATTTCAACCAGCACCTCTAAATCTCTTCCTTACATTATACCCATCTTTCAAGTCCCCCAAACATGAATTAATTTAGCAGCCTATGGTTCAAGCCCTAGACTTCTGGGTTCAGGAGCTTCATAAAGTCACAGAACCTTTCTAATTGGCTCCATCAAAATGTTAGGATTCTAACCCAATTGGGCCGTCACTGACTTCTGCAGCGCTTCTCCTTATTTCTGGCCTACTCCCTTCTAGCATACGTCTAAATGTTCACCACTTACCTCAAGCCCCAGATGACCCTACACCTACACCAGCTCACTCTCAACAGGTGATCCTGCTCCTCTGTCACCAAGAGGCAAACAGATGTGAATCCTTTCCTCGCTTTAAACCTTCTTCCCTTTCTCTTGTCCCCAACCCTTTCCCTCACATAGAAGCATTTACCTGTACTCTTGAACCTCCTTCTTCTAGCCTGCTCTCGGGCTCTGCCACCTCAATTCTGGCATTGTCACATTTCATAATGAGACCTTCTTAAGGTCTTGATATGCTTTTTCATTGTGTTGCACCAGCTGGAGTCATTCACTCCACTGCTGGTAGATTACCATACACTAAGATGGTACAGCTCTTCAATGCTTGATGCCTCATTCATGGTCAAGGAAGCTAAAAGTTCATAAATACAGAAGTGATGATGTTGCCATCCTTCTGCCCACTGCAGCTCATCCCAGATGAACTAAGCACTGTTGATGTCACCCAGCCAGATCATATGTGCTGTGAACAGTCTGATAGTACCAAGTCTTCTGCTCTCCCACTAACTATCAAGCATCAGGCATAACCATCAGTAAATAAATGTATCTTGTCTTGGTGATTTGATTCTAGTGGATAAACCAAGTTGCATTGTTGTGGGTTTTGTTGCTGCTCAACATGACCTCAAATACAAGCCAACAAGAGGAACTTGAGAATTGGCAATTATAATCCTGGAGATGATAGAGATTCTTGGGCCATATCGGATCTCACATCACTGTTACCTCCAAGCTTTCAGTGCTTTTGCTCAGCATCTTTTCGAAGTCGCAGACATCAATAAATATCAAAATGCATGAAGTGGAAAAGAAAGGTTTGTGAATACAAATGGATTCCTAACTGACTGGCGAGCTACAGGATGGAAGGGTGGGGGTGAAAACTGCCCATTCAAACACCATCACAACCACTCAAGAAGACCGTATCATAAAGCACGTTAGCTTTCTGAAGGCTAGCTGGGAATTTTCGGGAAGCTAGGACAAAGGCAGTGCCCCTCAGATCTGCACCCCCATTTTTCCTTCCCTCTCCTTTCCCCAAACACAGACACTTAGCAAAGGCTTTGCACTAATTTTGAAACAAGGATAGAATAAGAACTAAATCTCAAAATAAAAAGGAAAAGGAAAAGCAAACCCTTTATACTTAACTTCACCTTAAAGCAACTATTAGTTATGTTAGGCTTTCATCTTATTAGCTATGCTCACTTATTGTCAATATCTTTGAAAAAAACATGTAAGTATTAAACATTTTAAGGACCTTTCACAAACCAAATGACAGTAGGTTTTTATTAACATATCTTACAATGTTGATTATTCCTAGTTTTATAATTTCTGCTTAATTATAAAGATCAATTTAGCTTCCACAGTAATGTACTGTATTTAAATGATCATTCATACAAGGTATCACACCAGTACATTTTTTGAATAATATACACACACCACTCTAACTTGGACCTGTTATTTTTAAAAGTGGATTTATAAATGGGACTTAAAAAAGTTATGGGAAAAAAATTAAAGTTCTAGTTTAGCAGCATGCATGTATGTATTCAAGTACAATTTTCAACCAAGTGCTTTTTTAAAATTTACTGGTGACTAATTCACCAATATCAAAATAAACACTAAGAAACCCAAATTTTAATGTTAAGGCTAATATTTTCACTTCACATCCATATGCACAACCATAAAACATTCCATTTTAAATATGTAGTAATCAAAGTCTGAATACATTATACCATGTATATATAGCATCAGAGTTTCAAACTGTAGAATTATTCAAGTTCATGAATCCTGAAACAGTATTTACTAGAGATGTAAATTAGCATTTTGCTCTTCAACCACACTTACAAATGGTCTGGTATTCATAATGACTGAAGCAAAAAATATGACAGGCTGAAGTTATGATACATTATTTTATAAAGTAGCAATGAGTTGGAAAGGACAGCTATTTAGTTAAACAGAATCATTCTAGTCTTTCAGAAAGTTATCTTAATATTTTGGAAATATATATAAAAATAGCAAGCTATTTCCATGTAATTCATTGTAGAGCTATAGATAATTTTCTGACTTTTTGAACACATTTGAGTATGTACTATTCTGCTCTTCCTATTTTAATTCAAGACCATCATTTAATGTCCACTTGCATATTCTGTAATGGCATGTCATTCATGATTTTTAGAAGCTAGATCTGACTTTTTTATATTTTATCATTAGATATTTTTAGTTTATTTTTACATGTAAAAATGTAATTTCATATAACAAGCCATGTAAGTCCAAAAGACCAGGAACTGCTTGATAGCACTATGTATGAAACAATCATCAACTTAATTATTTGAAAGAAAAATTCTGGTAGCAATATAGAACATGCTTTTCTGTCACCTTCCTTCTCTACTAATATAGTGGGCATTAGCTCAACCATTCCCATTCTGACTGACCAAAAAACCCTACACACATAAGCTGCTTTTCACAGCAGCAGCAAAGAAGAATGCAGATGCATGGCTCATCCATGAGGGTCATCATCACTGAGCCTCCCCCAACGCTTTAGAAAACCACACAGAAATAGCAGTGATTACACTGAACAAGTACCTTATAGATGAACCTCTTGAGCTAAAAGGAAAGTTCCAAAACTCTGCTTCCTTTGTGAGGAAGTCTGAGCATTTCCAATCTGGTCATTTAAATAAAACTGTGGTTGGTAATAAAAGGTGGGCATGCACAGACTCAAAATCTGCTCTGTGTATGCTCCTACCACTGTTGATTTTATAGTCAAATCTACTGCTTACTACCTCCAGTAATTCATCCAATTGAAATGGAAAATTTCGATTTTTAAGGGCTCCTTCCCCCACCCACACATGTATCTCCCAAAATGTACTGTATTATATTAACAGCATCTATCTACTTATTTTACAACTATTTCAATTATTTACCTGGGGACAATATTTATGAAATTCCTGAGAATGAATTAAGTTTTCAGCAAAGCCTTAAACTTTTAACAGATTCCTCACAATAAGAAAAAAATTTTAAAGTTCTACTATTAGACCAACTTTTACTATACAATATTTCACATAAATCATGTTTTACATTTTTTCTAATTACATACAGCAAAAATCTCAAATCAACACAAGAATGGCAGAGGGAAAAGATGCATTGAAAATATGCAGATGCAAATTAAAACACACAGATATAAGAAGCAGTAAAACTTTAAATAAATCCCACTCTAAGTATCAATGAGTAGCTGATGTGCATTGCTGGGAGAATTAGCTTTAAATAATTTTGTCAAGTTGTGCTTCTTATTAATTGTAGATTTTCTGAAAATGACCACTAAAGAATGATTTAACTTGTAACTTATGTTCTCCAGATATTTAAAAAAAATTATTATACCATTAATGTGATTACCAAGCACCTAATTTTGGAAAGGCTTTATAATGTATGTGTTCTTCTTATCCCTCAGCAGAAGCATTAATCTCCCAAAGTAAGTTAAAGCTTATTGTTGGTAAATCCTCAATGAAAATGATGACACAATGCAATGCCGAGGTGCTGAGTCACAGTCCGTTGTAATGTGGACCCCATCTCTTATTGATGTGATCGAAGGTGTGAGAAATCCACTGTTGTTCAAGAACTTTGTATCTTTCCTTACAAATGTAGAGAGGCTTGCCTCGCCTAGAACAAAAAGGGGGGGAAGGTATTAAAAGCAATAAAATACAATGAAGATTTCACACACATTTTTTAAAATAGATTTTTCATGACAAAAAATTCACACAATAATTTATTTCATGTTTCCTTAGCATATCGATGAAGAAATGATCTCAAAAAGTAGAAATAGCTCTACGTTAGTGACTGTTAGTGACTGTCAGAATTTAATATAAAAAATATTATCATTGCGAAGCCAGAAATAGCACACAGCTTTTCCCGACCCGACCCGACCCAACCTCCGGGAAACACCGAGCACGCCATGCGCATCTCACCTCAGGTCCCGGTCCTCCTCTCCGTGAGCGTCCAGGTACACAGAGCCCCAGAGGCAGAAGCGGTGGCCGCGGATGATGATGATCACCGAGGCATTGATCAGAAGGAAAATCCCTGTTCCTGCACCACAGTTCTGGGAGTGCTAAAACATTCAAAATGTATCGGTTAGCTTCATAATCAAATGGACTTTTTATAAGAAAATCAAGACTCTCCTAGGTAAATTTATTCTAAATAAAACAAATATTTTTTAAAATTTTAGTAAGATGTCCCTATGTTAAATTTATAATCTCATTTCTAGCACTTTATTAATAATACATTGGGAGGCATTCAGATAAGGATCATCTAGAAGAGTAATTAAAATCCAGTCTAAACCTGGCTCAGAGGTCAGCACCTGCAACGGCAGGCACGACCACCGTTCCGCTGCGCGCCGCTCACAAGCAGCGGTGAAGGACAGTGGGAGCAGGAAAAGGAAGAAAAGTGTACTTAAGAAGAGTTGTACTCAAAACCTCAAGTGTTTTGTTTTCTTTCCCTTTTTTTTTTTTTTACTCCTCTACTGGATTAAAAAGAACAGAAACAAATGGGGACGAAAACGAAGAACAAAATCTTTATACATATTATTTTTTTCAAGGTGTAGTTAAACTTCTGGAGCTGTTGTGACCACATGTGCCATACTTCCACATGACGGGGGCTTCTGAGTTTCCATAAATTTTGTATTTTTTACTAATGCTTACCAGTACACATTCACAGTAACTTTGTTGCTTGCAGCAAAGTCCTTTCAGGCATACAAAAGTCCCACAAACCAGGCAAACGGCAGGGTCTTTAGGAACCTTAGTGCAGACACTGCAGGTTTTCCTGTGGTAGTACTGGAAAATGGTATTATAATTCTCAGGCAACTGGAGGAGGTGTGGCAATTTCCATCGTGATTCTTGGATAAGCAAGGCCTAAAACATTATCCAAAAATATTAATTAGTCCTATGTATTTAAATTACTAACACAAAATATTTATTTTCTAAAAGGACTTTTTTTTAAAGAATGGAAACTCGGTCTCCAAAAACTAGACTTATTTTCTTTATCAACACTCTTCTTATTTCCATTATACAAATGACTAAAATAGTACTTCAAAAATTACCACTACATTTTAATGTTTCCACTTAAAATATGATGCAAGATTTAGATTAAACACCCTTCAACACTTAAACATTTTATTACTTTAAAAGAAAAATATTAAATATAACTAAGCATGCATGGCAAGTGTATCTAGATATACTTGTTTTTAAACATGCTTTTAAAAAGTTATACTTTATTTTTAAAGCCAAGTTCTGATCTTTCTCAGTTAAACAAATAATTCTTTGGTTTTTCTTTAGGGAAGGTCATACTTTTAACTCATTATTTCTATTTCAATACTGACGTAAAATCTTCTTCTACCTCAAGCTAACTAACATCTTTTGTATCCATAAGCACTGGGGCTGTAACTCTTTATAAATTTGCTGCTTAAGTATTTTTAAAAATGCCAAGTTAGTTCAATTTCCCTACAGGGTATGCTTTATTGATTATTTGCAGGTGTGTAAAAATATTGGCAAGTAATAGCACTAATTTCTTTCCAGATGCTACTCCCTTAACGCTTAAGTAAAATGTAGTATCAACCTTTCATCTCAAGAAACTAGAGATGGCAGGCACCTCGTGATGACCATCTCATGTCCTACAGCCATAATCTAGCCCAATCAATGCAGTAACTAAGTAGCTAGCTTGGTCAGTTGGCCAGTGATTTCATGGATAAAGCAGCTTGGATGCAAGGACAAGGACCATACATGGGCATCCAGTGTGCTATTTGCCAGCACTCAGTGCTCAGTTTTGGAACCCCCAAAACTGCATATTCTGTAAAGGGTTGATCATATTGGAACCCTCCCCTCAGTGAAAGGGACAGGAGTTTGTTCTCAATAAACTTGATATTTGTCTAGATTAGGTTGTAAACTGTCCAGAAGCCCACACCACGTGGTCTCTAATCGAAGAATTTTCTTCTTAAAGAGAGATGTAAGGCAGTAAGTAGGTCTCTATGGAATTAACTGATCTTAGCATATACTCAATCACCTAAAAAAAATTACTGATCTTTTAAATAATAAACTACTCTGCTGATCAATTTTTCCGTGGCACCAGCAGGAGGAAGACACCTAGAGACTGAGGTGTACGCTCCCACAGAATGCAGTTTATGGTCTTAACAAGCAGCGTACATGCATTCTCTCACAGCTGGATCTGCACAGGTTCAGAAACTGGGGGGAGAGGAACGGTTGTGCTCTCTCTCTCATGATTTCATTGAAGAATTTAGTCTTTAACTTCTGTTTCCCTGCTATTTTAGATTCTTCTGAGGTTTTAGTACCATCCTAAGGAAGGTGTATACTACCCTCCACTGGGTTCCACTGAATTAGAAATGAAATGTCATCTAACCATTCTAGGTTCCCCTGCACCACCAGAAGAAAAGGGATCGCTTACCACATTGTTTGGAGGGATGGACCCTGGCTATTAAGAATAACAAAAATATTGCTATACAATTGGTAACAGTATGTTTGGAACTTAGAGACCCCTTACTTTCACAGTGCCCCCACTGTGTCCCAAGCTTGAAAGGTAAACATTTAACACAAAACTATTACGTATTACATAAGCAAGAGAGGACCAATCCCCAGGGGCCTGGACCTCTCAGAACCAAGTGTGAGCTACATCCTTGGTCAAACCAGTCCAACCAGGTGAGATGCTGGTCAAAGGAGGTGAAAGAGACAGCCATATATTTGATTATATATCATTATAGGTTTATGACTGGTTGTAAATTTTCTTGCTATCTGTGGCATATATTTTTCATTCCCTTTTCCTTTTTCTTACTATTGAATTCAGAGCAGGTGCTAATTAAAATTTTCTAGACCACTGGGGGTGTGAGAACAACAAATCACAAAGGGAACAGACATCTCCCAGAGCCTCTAGATAGGGAGGCCCGATGACAGAGCTGTCCCATGTGACTTCGGGCTGCACATTTGGAAAAGCGGTAGCTGCATCTGTGGCTGTATCAGTGATGTGATGGTTACTTCACTTTGAACAGAGGAAGAAGTGAAACTCTACAAATGAGAAGGATGTCTATGTGCCGGGCAGATAAGACGTGGATGTAGTCAGCTACCAGTGTTTTTTCTTTTCCATTTGTCTGACTTCCTTATCTGCATTCTTACATTAATAGTATTACAAGTTCTTTTGGAACAAAAATAACCTCTTCCCCTGCTCCATACAAGATCCTTCCCCACCACAGGGGTGAACATATGATGCAGATCACTCAGATTCTCTCTCCCAGGAGTCTGAATCTTGAGCGCACATACACAGGAAAGAAAAGTGGTGGAGGCAGAGTCACCCAGTAGTAGCACTTCAGGGAAAACAGACGTCAGGTCTGCTGCCAAACCGTCTGTCTGTCTGCAGCCAAAGACTCAGCTGATACACAACACTGGAACACTAATTAATACTATCTTTCACTCATCCACTGTTCATCTTGCTAAGTCCCTCTATTCAAATGTAAAATTCCTGGTAAACAATATCTGGTGTCTGGGGTCCCGGTCGGTGTTAGACACAGAACAGAGACAGAGACAGAGATGTAGACCAGATGGTGATGCAGTCAAATACCTTGTAAAAATTCTGCATACATAGACATATGTAAGTAAATGTCTACTGTTCTGACTCTAAAACAATTATCTCTCAATTTTACAAAAAGATAAAATATTTTTAATGATAAATCTTTGTTCTCTATCAATATCCACACCAACAACCAGTCATATAAAATGTAGACCTGCTCTTATGTTATCACATAAGTTCATTTTTATCTATTGCTTAACCCATGGCTCATATGAAGACAAAAAATTCTAAGTATGCTCATCCCTTTTTCTCCTGTACTGGTTCTACAATTATACCCATCTCTTACTCCAAGTCATTCCTCATAGGTTCTCAAACATCAAAATATAATTTCAGATTGTAGCTATAATCTGTGAATAAAAAAATTACTAGACAGGAAAAAGATTTTCATATATAATATACAAGGTTCAATTACCTTCTTGACTTTCCCTTTTCCTTTTAAAAAAGGTATAAAATGAAAAATTATCTCTTTAAGGATTTCAACAAAAACCAGAAATGAACAAAAGAGACATTTAGTATTTATGCTTACCTTGCCTTTATTATTCATTTAAATATTTTGAAAATGAAGTCTAGTCTGACACCTCCATCTGAGATACTAATCTTTTATTTCCCCTTTGATGTTAACATTAAAATTCTCATTTTCCCTGAAACTTGGCTCCCCTTTCATCAGTTCTGTTTCTGACAATGACATCCTCCCACCACTAATTGTTCCACAAGTATGTATTAGGTCACTAGTCTATATCAGGCACTTTATAAGAACTAGGGATTAAAAATAAATAACTTCTGTTTTGTGGAGCCTCAACTCAGATGAAACAAACAAAGTGATAAACATGGCAACTGTAAGAGACAGTAGTGGCAAAAGTACTGTCATAAAACAGAGGGAGGAGGTTAGGACTTCAAAGGAAGATGGACTATCAGATAAGGTTTTAGAGAAGGGTAACATTTATCTTAGCAAAACCTTGAAAGGTGATTAATTCAACAGGAGAAGGGTAGGAAGGTTGCTTTAGATAAAAGGAAGAGCAGTGAGCTGTTTTGAGCAAGGTTGTGGGCAGGGGAGTGGCAGAGAACAAGGTCTGAAAGGCAAGCAAGATGGTGAAAATCTCTGAATGCTAGGCAAGGAGCACAGATCTTCATCCAATGTCAATGTGGCCATCACCAGTGGTGTTTAAGCAGGAGCAGGTTCCTATCAGAACTATGTATACATTACCATTCTTCTAGTGATTTGGGTTCAAGATCTTAAAATCCTGTATATCTTTCCACCAAGACCTATATGTTTTTCTCAAATGTCTCTTGCATTGGTTACATTCTAATTTTTACTAACAGAACAATAGTAAAGATTTTCTTCATCACCTAAATAATAATCTCTGGTTTCCCTCTCTGCTTACTTCAATTTACTTGCTAAAAAACCACCAGATTACCTCCATAAAAGACTACTTTCGTTCTGGCGGGTATGGCTCAGTGGATTGAGTGCTGGCCTGTGAACCAATGGTCATTGGTTCAATTCCCAGTCAGGGCACATGCCTGGGTTGCAGGCCAGGTCCCCAGTGGGGGTACGTGAGAGGCAACCACACACTGATGTTTCTCTCCCTTTCTGCTTCCCTTCCCCCCTCTCTAAAAATAAATAAATAAAATCTTCAAAAAAAGACTACTTTCATCATATTATGCCATTTCTCACAAACTGCAGGTCCAACTATAGAAAAAATCTGAGCACCAAACCACAGCATTCAACTGCCCACTGCTGCCCTCAGTCTCCAACACAAAACCTGTCACCCGCTTGGTGGGCAGCTCTGGTCCAGCACATTTAAAAGTTAAAGATGTGACCTTTTAGATCTCCTAGTCCCAATCTTTGATTTTTATATGACAGTTCTCTTTCCAATAAGCTTACAAGTTCCTCATCTATCTCAGAATTCCTTTGTACCTTCCAAGACTAATGCTGTGATTATTTCAGGATTCAATAAAAACCTGGCAACCTAAACCTAAAAGTGACATAGTAACACCTTAGCTTTGTTGACTGAAATGTTTCTGCTTTTACACTCATAACAAATATTATGCAAGTAAATAGTTTTCAATATAATTAGCTTAATAAATGCTTCCAGGAATAGATGACCTGAAATTTTAAATTCTTCATTATCCTCTTACCTATCAGTACACCTCCACTATAGCAAGTGAGAACTGTTCCTTTTACATACCTTCCCTTGTTCTGCGTGTCTTTCAGTAAATGCATTTATCTCAGAGCACCACTGAGATATGATACTGAGTGCTGGAACTGGCCACTCCAGGCAGGAGGCACTGATGAAGGGGTGGTCGGTTTGGTAAAATGTTGGCAGAAGTCCCAGGCAGCTGGAAAGAACGGAAAATTCTTCTTCTTCCTTTAAGACATGAAATAGAAAATTCTCAAGACATTTTCATCAAGAACATTTCCCCCTTTCAATATTTTAAGTGTCATTCTCATCAATTCCTTTTGGATAGTAAGAAAACTTTCTTGACTGAGTCAATTACAGAACACTAAAGGGGGAGCAGAGAAGAGAGACACACATCTGTTCCCAGCTGTTACAGCCAAATATCCCCATATTTCTTTGAAATGTAACTTCTAAGTGCCATGGCATCTGCTTCTTTTATACATTTATTTTTTAAATAGTGTTGCCACATATCTGATGAGTACAGTCTACAGAACCCAGTTACTCCTTGAGAGCAAATGTTAATTTGGGGCAAGGGAAAAGGGACTTTCGGTTTAAAAGTTATAGTAGCTATCAGGGTGGATGAAGGGCAAGAGTCAAATCATGGAATTCATGAAAGGCAGTGCTAAATAATTTGCCTAGATCCCGAATAAGTGTGAAACAAAGTCAGTTTTGACAGGTGGAGGGAGTTTTTTAAAATTTTAGAGATCTAAGTACCAGGCAATCTGAAGCGCTCTTCAGTATAACAGAACCAAAGTAATCAGTCATCCAAAGACTCACATTTTGAAAGGTCATTTTTAAGGAGTTTCATAGTCTCATAAACACCAAAATACACTCCCCAAATCTTTATTTAATTGAAAAACCATCTCTGAAAGTATGTGTACTTTCCCCTGTCCACTGGATCAATTCCTATCATCCTTCAAATTCCAGCTCCCCAGGAAAGATTCCTCTGACCCACTTAATGAAACATCAGATTACCATTCAGATAAAATCAGTCCTTCTACACCTTGTAAACAGCACTTCTGCTCTTGGATGTTTTCTATTAGTGACTTTAAAAATAAACAGGCTTTCCTTTAAGACTGTGGGAGTGGTAACTGGGAGTGGGAGATCTGCCCTCCCAGGGCTTGGCGTACAGGAGAAATTCAACCAACATCTCTGCAAAATCAAACTATGTAGATTAAGTACAAAATCCTGAAATGTTACAAAGATGAAATAAAGATGAAAAAGCAAAATAATATGACAGCAAAATAATGTTATTTTTTAAAATCTCTAGGAATGAGGCCACAAATCCCCCATTCATATAGCTACATAAAGAAGGCATTTTTAAAAACAAATTTATTGAGGTACAATTTACATAACCATAAAATGTAGTACTAACCTTAAGTGTAGTCTGATAAATTTTGGTAAAAGTATAGTCATATAACCACTGCTACAATAAAATTTTAGAACAATCCCTCCCCCCAAAAATAATTCCTTTGGGCCCCTATGCAATCAATTCCAGCCCCTTCTGGTCCAAGCAACAACTGATGTACTTTCCGTCCTTATAATTTTGGATTTTAAAAAAATTTCATATAAGTGAAACCATATAGTATATAGTCCTCTGTGCTTGGCTTCTTTCACTTAGCATAATATTTTGAGATTTATTCATTTTATAGTGTGTATCAGTAGTCCATTCCTTTTTATTACGGAGTAGTATTCTACTATATGAATAGACCACATTTTTTTCACGCATTCACTTGTTGAAGGACTTCTGGGTTGTTTCCAGTTTGTTTTTTTAAAGATTTTATTTATTTATTTTAGACAGAGGAGAAGGGAGGGAGAAAGAGAGGGAGAGAAACATCAATGTGTGGTTGTCTCTTGTGCGCCTGTCTCTAGTGGGGACCTGGCCTGCAACCCAGGCATGTGCTGTCACTGGGAATTGAACCAGCAACCTTAGATCACAGACCAGTGGCTCAATCTATTGAGCCACACCACCCACGGCTGTTTCCAGTTTTTGACTACTACAAATGAGGCTGTTATGACCATTTAAAAGTATTTATGTGGACATAAGCTTTCATGTCTTTTGGTATAGAATCACTGTGTTGTATAGTAAGTATATGCTTTATTTTTTTAAGATACTGCCAAAGTTTTTCCAAATTTGACTATACTTTTTGTATCCCCACAAGCAAAGAATGAGAGTTCTAGGTAACTCAAACTTTTCAGGAACACTTGTAATGTTAATCTGTATTCCTCTAAATCAACAACAATGTTGAACATTTTTTCATGTATTTATTGGTCACTGATATATTCTTATAAGAAGTGCTTGTTCAAATATTTTTGGCCCACTTTGTGTTGAATTTTTTGTCTTCTTATTGAGTTGTAAGAGTCCTGATATATTCTGGATATAAGTCCTTTCTCAATATATTTTTAAAAACTGAGATATACTTCATATACCATAAAAGTCACCCCTTTAAAGCATATAGTTTGGTGGAGTTTGGTATATTTACAAAATTGTGTGACTGTTACCACTATCTAATGTCAGAATATTTTCAACAACTTATTGTAAATAACATTATTTTCTTAACTTCATTTCCATATTGCTCACTGCTAGTGCAGGAAACACGACCAGTTGTTTTACACGTTTGTCACACACTCTACAGCCTTGCTCAACAGGTTTACTAGCTCTGATAGTTTTTATGGAGATTCCTTATGATTTTTCACATACAAAATCATCTAATTTGTAAACAAAGATTATTTTACCTCTCCCTTTCCAATCTCGATGCCTTTTATTTCTCTTTTTTACCTAACTGCTTTTTCTTGAACCTCCAATCCAATGCTGAAAATAAATTATGAGGAGAGACATCGTTGCCTTTCTCCTGATCTACCGGGACAAGCTTTTCATCTTTCACTATTACGACGTTAATATGGGGTTTTCATAGATGCCCTTTACCAGCTTAAGGAAATTCCCTTCTATGCCTTGCTTTGTAATGTTTTTATCATGAAAAGGTGTTAGATTTTGTCAAATGCTTTTTCTTTGACTGAGATGATCATAGGCTTAAAAAAAATCTACTCAATTAATATGTAGAATTAAACTAATTGATGATTTTTGTTGTGGAACCAACTGAGTATTCCTAGGACAAATCCATTTGGTCATGGAGTAGTTCCTTTCTCTTGCTAACATTTTATCAAGGCTTATGCTTCCATGTTCACGAGAGATAGGTGTTTGTAGTTTTACCCTGGTTTGGGTATCAGAGTAAGATTGGACTCATAAAATGGGTTTGCAGTGTTCCTTCTTCCTGTTTTCTGAAAGAATTTGGATAGTACTGATACAACTTCTTCCTTAAATGTTTCATAGAATTCACCATGACATTATCTTTGTTGTTACAAAGTTGACTTCTCTTCCTTTGGAAAAAACAATTACAGAATTTTAATAACTAAAATCAATTTTCTTATTTGATATAGATCTACTAAAAATTTTCTATTTCCTCCTGAGTCAGTTTTAGTAATTTGTGTCTTTCAAGGAATTTCTCCATTTCATCTACATTATCAAATCTGTTAGTAAATGTTACAATATTCTCTTATGGGGGGATGGAGGGATATTTCCTCCATCACTGGTACTGGATGGAGGAAATTAATTTGTACCTTCTCTTTCTTGTCTAATCAATCTAGTAAAGAGTCTGACTCCTGGGTGTGATTTCTCAGGCCTAACTTAGGCGATTACAAAGGTTTTACTTTACAGGCCTTATGGGTAAAAGCTGCCCTCCCAACACCACACTTAGTGCACAGCCAACGACAGTCTTTGAAGAGACTTGCAGTCAAGGTCTCAAGACACCCCTGGTCAGTCAAGCTCTCACATGTTTACAGCCCTAGCCCTGGTGCCTTTACTCCCAGGCCCCTTTATCTGAAGACGTGGGCAGGAGTCTTTCCGATGCCTCTGTTGAGGCCATCTTTTAGAAAGAAGAAGAGGAAACCTTAAAGACACATTTCCATATTCTGACTCAATACCCAGTACTTCCCCCCTATCTCTCCCACCTCACCCCCTCTCCACCTCGGAGTCCATAAAACTGCCAGAGCTTTTTGTTTGGGGCCCTCTCAAGAGATCCCACATCTGCAGACCCATGTGATCTTCAACTGGTGTGCCATTTCCATGAATGGAATGGGGGCAGGGAGATTGGTGTTTTCTCTGGGTTTAGTCACTAGCTTATACCATGACAGTAAGTGGTTAAAGTTTTAACTCTTTTATTTTTGGCTTGTTGCTTTAATCAGCTACTCTAACACCTAGCAGCTCAATTCTCTTTCCCAGTTCAGCTAAGTTCTTGACATTTAGGTTTATCTATTTTATTGATCTCTTATGAACCAGATTTTGGACTTGATGACTTTTTTTCTCCTGTTTCTCCTACTTTTTCCTTTCTATTCTGATTTTTGTAATTTCCTTTCTTATACTTGTTCTGAGTCTAATTTGCTCTATTTCTAGCCCTGTAAAGTAGAAATTTAGATAATTCTAGACCGTTCTTATTTTTAAATGTAAGCATTCAAAGATATTTCACTCCAAGAACTACTTTAGTTGCATCCCATAATTTTGCTATGTTGTTTTCATTTTCACTCAGTTTTAGTATTTTCTAATTCCCTTGTAGTTTCTTCTTTGATACACAAGTTATTTAGAAGTGTGTTGCTTAATTCCCATATATTTGGAGATTTCCATATTTCCTTCTGTTACTGGCTTCTAATTTAATTCCATATTATTGTCAGGGAATACATAATTTCCATCCTTTTAAATTTATTGATGTTTGTTTTATGGGTTGGCATATGGTATATTCTAGTGAATGTTCCATGTGCCCTTGTGAAAAATATACATTCTGCTATTACTTGGTGAAATATTCTATAGATGTCAATGATATCAAGTTGATTGACAGTATTTTCCTGGTCCCATTTATTTACAACTACTATATTGTCTTGTTCTATTTAGAGAGGGTATTTATTTTCTAATGCAAGGCATAAAAATAACAAGACAATAGAAACCACCAATGGTAGAAAAAGAGCAACATTTTTTCATCTTCTTAATGATGGAAAATCCAACAATGGATAAAAATTAACAAAGATCTACATAAATGCATTTTTCCCTGGGATTCATAGGCTACTTCAAGATTGTCTGGCCTCTCTTATGAAGCAGACCTTGAGTCCAAATGTGGGTCACTAAAATAAGAGAAACCTAACTGAGAAAAAACTTGTGAAAGAAAAAAAAAATTCTCATTCCTCTACCATTTGACTTGGACACAATAGATGAGAGTGGCAGATTATTCTAAGCAAAGAAAAACTCATGAGATACTTATTTAAGATTAGATAAATTGTTTTCCTGATTGTCTTCATTTTCTAATTTTTTAAAAAAAGTAGTACGTAGCAAGTAGGTCGCAGTAAAGAAAATATAATGACTCCTAAATAGGGAAAATGCTCAGCCTTAAAAGAAATGCAAATTAAAACTACACTGAGCCCTGGCTGGGTAGCTCCATTTGTTGGGGTGTCATCCTGTGCACCAAAAGGCAGTGGGTTCAACCCCCCAGTCAGGGCACATACAGGAAGTAACCAGGAGGCAGCACATCAATGTTTTTTCACATCAATGTTTCTCTCTCTCCCTTCCTCTCTCTGAAAAATCAATAAACACATTCTCAGGTGAGAATTGAAAAAAAAAAAAAACTACACTGAGACATAGTTTACCTAGTAAAAGCATCTAAAAGTAAAGATACATGCGGTAGTTTGATGACACTCTAAGGAGACACAAGTAGAGGAAAACTCTCGCACATTACTGGTGTTAAACCTAACTGGCACAACTTCAGTGAAGGGCTGTTTGGTAACAGCCATCAAAAGTACAAAAGTATGTGAGTGCTGACACAGCAAATCACTTCTACAAATTTATCCTACAAACACAATCAAATCATGCAAAATAATTCACATGTACTATTATTCACTGTGGTATCATTTATGAATAAACAAAGAACTAAAATAGTCCAAATGTTCATTAACAGATAACTGATTAAATATATCCTGGTACATCAGACACTGAAATATTCTGAACCTGTAAACCAAAATAGAAAGACCTGCATGTATTGAATACAAAATGAAATCTCCAAGATAACACTCTAAAGTGAAAAAAAATGCAAGCTGTTAAAAAATGTGGTAAAAGGGGGCTAAAACAATACACTCCTACACACTTTTTTCTTCTGGATTAATACAGAGAAAACTGATAGCACTTCACAGCTTTTGAGTGGCTAAGAAAAGGGATAAAATGAATTTTTTCATAAAATATTTTTTGAATTTTGAAAAATGTGAATACATTAACTATTTTAAGAACATACATTGTCTCTTCTGTAAAATTATTACAGTAATATATTTATACTTTTTAAAAACTAGAAGGTATAAAAAATATTGTTAAAAAGAAGTCTCTCAACCTTCCTATTCCCCTTCTATAGAAATCTCAAACTTTCTACTTACTCCAACTCCTAGATAAGAACTGACCAAAACTGTTAATGTATTTTTTCACAGTATTTTATATATCAACAAGTAAATATGAATGCCATTATTCCTCCCCATCATCATTTAATATAAGCACAGCTTGCCTTTGTTACTTAATATATTTTTGAGATTTTTCATATTAGCAGATAAAAAAACTTTCTATGCTTTCCTTTTCTGCAGAAAATTCTATTGCATTAACAAACAAACCCCAGTTTATTCATACCAGTTTCCCATTGGTGGCTGCTTGATGGTTTTGCGTTTTTGCTTTTCTAGTATGTTTAGTAAGCTATCAATAAAGCAACCACTTATTACACTATAAGAAATACCTATAGGTAGATTATTCATAGTTATATTGAGATTGAAGAGTACAATATGCAATATTATAATGGTTTTTACAGACTTAGTACTAGAAGAACATTAGTGGCACTCTTCAAAAACTGTTTGTGCAGCCAGCATGGCTCAGATGTTAATAGTGTACATTTGCATCCAAACTAAATGTGTTTAAATCCTGGCTGCTTTCCTTAATAGATGTGAATCTTGAGCAAGTTATTCATCTCTCTGTGCCTGTTTCATTGTCTGTAAACTGAGGCTTATAATAGCTACCTCACAGTTGTTGTGAAGCTTAAACGAATTTAAATGAAAAGCACTCACAACAGTGCTTACCATATAGTCAGCATACAAGAAATGCTAACTATCATTGTTATTTGTAGGGAAACTATTTTTAACAGACGACAGAAAAAGAAGCAAAGGAGATATACTGGAGCAGTGGTTTTCTACTTTGGAGGTAGAACGTGGATAACATGTTCCCATGTAAAGATCTTATAACTTTTCTTTCAAGAAAAATACAATACACAGGTATTTTATAAACAATGCTATGGAATTCAAAAATTACCTGTTAGTCCCTCTGTTAAGAATTCTATAGTTAGAGGATAAATAAGAGAGAAGGTATTTAAGTAGGAGAAAAGATAAGAGAACCATATAGGTTACTATAATTAGCCCTAATAGAATAGTAGAATAGCAGAAATAGCATTAGGCTAAGACGTTTAACTAAATTGCAGGCTTTCTGTTGTCAGAACACATACTAGGAACCATTCTCAATGATTTCCCAGGCTTAACAAAATGTTTAATTAAAAAATGTATTGTTAAATTCTAGAGTCTCCTAGCTATTAGAAATAATCACTGAATTTATTAGCAAGATAGCTAAATATGGAAGAATAATATTCAAAAATTCCAATTGGATGTCTACATTCAGCAACATATTAGAAAATATTTTTAAATGATTCCATTCACAATAAAAACAAACAAAACATGAACAGAAAAGCATTCTCTTTGGGGCAGGCACCACAAAAGGATACTAATACTCCCACTGCTCAAAATAATGCTGGACATGTATTAAGACAACAACAGAGTAATAAAGATTTGAAGGGAAGAAACAATTTGTCATTTTCAGATGATATTTTCTATCAGGAAATTTAAGAAGCAATAGGCAAATTATTAGAATGAGAGAGTTAAGCAAGTGGCCAGTCATGAGACATACAAAAGTCAATAGTATTATTCTATATAAGCAAAAAGTAGATGATGTTATAGAAAATAAGATATCATTTAAAGAGAAACTAGAACTATAAAGCCTCTAGAATTAGCTTTATAAAGAATGCTCCAGACTTTAAGATGACAATTTAAAAACTCTATGAAAAGTATTAAAAGACGATCTAAATAAATGGACATATGAACTATGCTCAATGTCTTAGAACTATAAGTCCAAAGCAAGTGTAATCTAACATCTTGTAGAATTTGGGAAGAAAATTTACAAATTGATTATAAAGTGTATATATAAGAATACCACATATAGCTAACCAAAAACATACTAATAATTTAGCAAAAAGAATAAGTTAGAAGGGAAAAAAAGAAGGGGTACCCGCCCTACCAGATATGTCTACAATAAAACCATAGTAGTTAAAATAGCCTGTTATCAGTATAGGAGCAAATAGCTTCATAGTATACAATAAAGAATCCAGAAACATAGAAACCTGTTAGTATCAAAAATCAGTGAGAAAAAGTTAGATTACTTTATAAATAGATTATTTGTAAATAGTGAGAATAATACTGTCTCATCTCAAATGAAGGAAAAATTAGATCATCACTCCATACCTTACTGTAAATTTCAGATTAAAAAAACATCTAAAGATAAAAATATGAAAATAATAGAAGAAAATACAAAATAACTTTATAATCTCAGATGGGAGAAGAATTTTTTAAGTAAGACTCCAAAAGCCTAAGTCATAAGGAGAAAGGCAATATTAAAATTAAATATGCTGTCCAACAAAGCACAGTGTGGTCAAGCAAATGTCTATGAAGAGATACCTGCAATGAGTAAAACTGACAAAACGGCAGAAAAATAATGACAGCAAACCCAATTTTTAAAAATGATCAAAGAAGAGGAATGGGAAATATACAAAGGAAATTTTAAATGGCTATAAGCATATAAACAGATAACCAATTACATTTATAATTAGATAAATGCAAATTTAATTAACCATAGCATATACTTTGCACCCATGTGACTGGCAAATATTAGTGCACTGGATAACAAGAGTTGCTGTCAAGCACAGGGCAGAAAACAAGAACCGTCAAGCACTGCAAACAGAAATGTGAACCTTGCGTAGCCATTTTAGAAAGCAAACAGGCAGGACACATCGTGTGGAACCAGCAATCCCATAACTAGGTACAGAAAGAACCTAGAGAAAGTTTAAAGTACATGAGACATTGGGTTCACTGTTACAGTTTACTTTTTCTGTGAAGCAAAGATCTAGATGTTCCCCATAAGGAGTAAGTAAAATGCGTACTGGAATACCACTCTGCAGCAATAAGAAAATCATCTAGATCTACATCATTAGTTCTAAATGGTGTAATAATTAGTGGAAAAAAGAGAGATGCAAGATTTATAACACAACAGTTATGCAAATTAAACAAACACAAAAGAACACATATGCAGTTTATACTGACACATACATTACTTCCCTAAGGTACCACGTAGGGAACAGAGGCATAATAATAACACCAGAGGCACTATGCATGATATGCCATGAGCTGAGGAGTGTGATCAACTAAATTCCATGAAGATACACCTCCATCCCCCATCCTTCCTCTCAAAACTGAAAAGAGAATTTCAGGTACAGAAATGAACAATGGGGACAATATAAATCTTCTCAGGTGAATGAGGTAAATTCTACCTTTAACTGATTAGCTTAGATATACCTTTATCCTTCAATTTCCTTACTGTAAAATAAGAACCTATTTTATGGCCAGTTAATAAATAGCTGGTCATTATTAATTGCTTTGAAAGTATCTTTGAGCAAATACAGTGGAACCTCAGTTCTCAAACTTAACTCATACCAGAAAATTGTTCAAGAAGTAATTTGTTCAAACACATAATCCTCTTTGTTTGTTGCCTGAGAGACACGTGACTGATCATACAGGAATCAGCATGAAAGGGTTGTTGGGTAGAGATTGAGACCCAAAATTTTGTTAGACAACTGAGATTTTCTTTTTTCATGAACAACTCGGTTAAGAACTGAATTGTTAGAGAACCAAGGTTTGACTGTAAACGTTTAGTCCTTTCTCCCCCAAATGAAACAAAGGGGAATAAATGAATGATTCTTGAGTTCACTTTAAGAAATACAAAAGAAAACACTTAAGGCAGGGGTGTCAAACTCATTTTCACCGGGGGCCACATCAGCCTTGAGGCTTCCTTCAAAGGGCCAGATATAATTCTAGGATGGTATAAATGTAGCTACTCCTTCACAGTTAAGTGAGAGCTCGGTGCTGCCACCATGTAGAAATAAGGTGATGGCCGGATAAAACAAGGTGGAGGGCCGGATTCGGCCCACAGGCCTTGTGTTTGCCACCTGTGACTTAATGGAAAACTGATGTAATAAGTTGCAAGTAGAATCAAAGAGAGAAATGGAATAAATGTCAATAAAATATTTTTTGGATAAAAGTATGAGATGAACAAGTGAAATACTCTAAATGAAAAAAGTGACAAAAAATATCAAATCCACAAAAGTTAAAGTATATGTGTAACAGTCACTTATCTATACCATACTGAGATTAACAGAAAAAGCCAAAGTGAATACGCTGTAAGAGCAAGCAAATATCTGTATGTATTTACATGGTACATATATTTATATATTTTAATCATATATATTTGTATATACATACTATGTAAAAGAAATTATATTTAATATATCTATTATAATATATTTAATATATTATATTTATATACACATTATACAAAACATATATTTAAAAACAAAAAAGATTACCCAGATGACAGAAATATAAACAAAAAGGGAGCAAACTTCTTCCAAAAGTTGTAATCTTACTTTTTCTCGCTTCAGTTGAATATATCCACTTAAACAGTCTAACCAATGCCTCACCTTGAATATATGCAACATACTTTCATTCAAGAACCCACGAACCTGTTCCATACTCCCTCCTTCTATTAACTGTACCACAAAGGTTCAAGTCTCCCAGGCAAAAAACCCACATACAGTACAACTCTTCTCCCTTGACCCTCGCATGTTCAACTAGCTGTCAAATCCTATTCCATCTCTGAAATCTCTAATCATTCGCCATCCTCTTCTATTTCTAATACAGTCAAACCTCAGTTGCCCCCAGCTGGTGTAGCTCAGTGGATTGAGAGCGGGCTGCGAACCAAAGTGTCGCAGGTTCGATTCCCAGTCAGGGTACATGCCTGGGTTGCAGGCCATGACCCCCAGCAACTGCACATTGATGTTTCTCTCTCTCTCTCTCTCTCTCTCCCTCCCTCCCTCCCTCTCCCTCCCTCCCTCTCTCTCTCTCTCTCTCTCTCTCTCTCTCTCTCCCTCCCTCCCTCCCTCTCCCTCTCTCTCTCCCCCCTCCCTCCCTTCCCTCTCTAAAAATAAATAAATAAAATCTTTAAAAAAAAAACCCTCAGTTCTCAAACACCTCCCATCTCAAACAATTTAGTTCTGAACAGCCCTTTCAGTTCCCAGTCCTTCCAATTCCTCACTCCCCACAATCTATCTTATTTCAGAATGAAGTTTTTTCTGAATTAAAATTTGAATTATGTCACATTCTGGTCCAAAATCTTTCAGTGCTCTGAAAGATTCTCTTACGTGAAATTCTCTTATGTGAAATTCAAAATCCACCACCACTTCACTGTAATCCATCTTTTTGATGCTGCCTCGCACTACTTCCTGTCACGCATTCTTGCCGACGCACTTCTTGGGCTAAGCCCATCTGGGGTTCTACTCCGGGCACCACTATACACCCAAACCCCAGGCCAAATTTCAGTGCTCGGTTCAAGAGCTTCTGCCTCCACGTGTTTTCTAACCTTTGGTAGAAGAATACCTTCCAATAACAACACGTGAAAAAATAAACCATAAGGGAAAAAGCACATAAGAAACAACAGTCTATGACTTAAAACGTGAGGAAAGAAAAGTTGATGAAGTAGTTGACTTTGGTTAATTTCCATGCTTGAGGATGCTCCTATGCCTCCTCATATGAAAAAGAAAAGAAATACACTTTTCTTTTAAGTTAAAATTTAAAACTAAATAATTATGAAAGAAAATAACTAATAGGTGATTTCTTTTGATAAGGAGGTAGAGGTAAGAAGGATAAAAAAAAATTTAATGAAATAATGGCCAAATTTTTTCTGAGTTGTGAAAACTACAAACCCACAGATCTAAAAAGCTCACTTAAGGTAAATCAGAGGAAACAGAGAGACCCATCACTGGAATTCTCAATAATGTTAACATGCTAACATTATAATATTATAGCATCAATTCTGCAGTTAAGATGAGAGTTTTAAATTAATATTTAGAGTTGATGCAATTCCCCCAAAAAGAGAAAGAAACATCCCAACAGGTTTTGTTTTTTTGGTAGAAATTTCCAGGCTGATTTTAAAAATTACAGAAATGCAATGAATAGCCAAAACTACTTTGACAAAGAAGACAAATTTTGAGGACTTACATTGTGTGATTTCAAGTCTTACTATAGAGGTCTGGTAATTACTTGGAGTTCTAGGCAAGATCTCATTTGAAAGAAAGGCTCTACTGATAAAGCACATTTGAAAGCTCCAGAGGCAGTGTCCTGGGCCCCAGGGGAGGGGAGAGATTGAAGGAAGGAGTGAGGAGGCGCATCAAACTGCACTGCAACCAGAAGGTGGTACCAGTGGGGAAAACAACACAGATTTTGTGGGGTTAAGGAATGAGTAGAAAGTAAATGCAGGCAGCTGGTACAGACAATTAGAACTAGAAAGGAGGGGCATAGAGAAATGGCCTGGTTGGGCAGCCAGCCCCTTTCTCATGCCCATGCACACTATCATTAATCCTAGGGATGACTTCTTAAGTTAAAGGTACTTTGATTAAAGCTGCAGTCTTCCAGTGAGTTACTTGATTTGACACGACCTAGGCCTCTCTCACCTTTATCTATCCTTCTAATGACTACAGAAGAGCTTACAGACAACCCTGATATATGGCTGGTTAAGTCACTGTTATTTATTTTAGAAATATTTATATTTTTATAATCATCTTGGCTTTCCAGTGCCTGAATTACTGTTAAAAAAGAAAAACCACACTGCCCAATTTAATCTCTACTTTCTGTTTAAGGAGATACTCCCGGGATATTGGTACAATGCAGTGACATGAAGAATTTTTTAATATTTTAATTTGTTCAATATCTTATAAATATAAACATAAAATTGGGGGAACAAATGTGCAGAATTTATATCAAGTCATTTCATAAAAACCAAAGAATCCAAACTAATGCAATGGAGGGAAAAAAACACAATCAACTTCTTAATTGTGATATACTTCAGGCTTCGAAGACCATAAATATGATAAACACCTTAACTGCCACATCAAATTCACTGCAAATGAATGGCAGACAATACCAGAAACATAATCCAATAAGCAGTGTTTGCTTTACTTACCTGCTGCTTTCCTCCCTGTCACTTTCTTGCCAACTCACATTGACCAACAGTTTTAAGAAATGAATTAAACCAGCGATAATTCATTCATCCAAGTTTTAATATAACCAGCCACAAAGCGAAATTTCGCTGTTCTCAAATTATAGAAATGCCATCATGTCTTCAAATAGCCAGCTTTCAAACCAACATAACTTTTAAACGGCTATTAAAAGCAGATAATTAGTAATAAATATATCAATAAAGATAGTGATAAATAATACCAATATGAGCATTATAATCCTGTTAAAGTATTGGGCATTTATTATCACTGATCTAATCCAAAACTGCTCAAATATCAAACATCAGTAACATTATAAAAATTAGTGGATGCTAACAAATATAAAAAATAATAATAGTAAATATTCTAAATATTCATTCCTTTGAGACTAAACAAGACTCCCTAATCTCTACCCCAAATTATACCTGGCAGCTGGGTAAATCTTCCCCAAAAAGGTGATGCTGAAGAAGGCTGGTGATTCGAAGGAAAGGTAAGCAAAAGTCCTGCAAGTATTTTTCCATGGATTCAGGAGACCAAGAAATAGGGCTAACCTAAAGTTACAAAAAGAAAAGTTGAACAATTCATTCTATAATAGACATAGCCTTAAAAATTGTATTCATAATGGCAACAAAGTCTAAGTTTTTAACTAAATAACCACCACATCTGATCTTAGAGAGAGCATACCATTGCACACTCCTGAGTTCCTTCTTCATGGTATAACTTTCCTTTAGACAGCTCACTTATCACAAAGCTCAGTAATACTTTATAAGACTTTTCAGCATCGCACGTATTCTAGAAAAAAATAAAAATACTAGTTTTATCAGTCACTGAATTTACAAAAAATAATACTGAAAAGAATACTTTTGAATGAGTACAGAATAATTACAATTACATTTACCATTACAATTTACAATTACAATTACATTTTTTAAGTAATTCCTCAAAACCTGTACACAACAATATATCCCTGGATTCACAATAGAATTGGGTAATTAAATACTTCTTTAAAAGAGAGCATATGAATTATATAATATACATATAAGTAAACATGTAAATCATAGATTTTTATCCAGTAATTCCCACTCCTGGAAATTCCTCTTAAAAAATAATCCAAAATTTAAAAATACCTGCATGCCTAAGACAGTCAGTACACCACTAACAAGAACTGAGTACATGCTGTGGAATATCACTTGACCCTGAATTTTTAAGGCACTGGTAGCCTAGACCACAGAGCTTGTTATTTGATGATGTTCAGTCTTTCCTGTAGTCCCTCACTGTTCCACACGTCATCATGCTCTCTTCAATGAGACTGTGAATTCCAAAGTGTTGGGGACTATGCTTTGTATTTTGCATGTATCCCTTTCCATAATAAAAATCTGAGCAATAAATGCTTAATTGATGAAATTTATTTTCAGTCTCAGAACTTCCATTGATGTGTCTCTTTTGACAATGAATTCTTTGCATTATCTTGAAATCACTCTTCTATCCTTTCTGCTGTGTTCACTCAGCCATAGAGTGTTTTTGTGCCCTGATTTTTAACTCTAAAAACATCTGCAGTATTGTATGTCAATTATGCTTTCATTAAAAATCAGGTCCCTTGGCTAAACTCTTCTCAAATTAGAAACAAAAAATATTAGGTAAGACAGTAATTTCATATATAAGAAAGCCTTAGTAAAGCACATTTTGTATGTGCAATATTTGAATAAGCCTAAGAGTAGGCTCATAAAGCTTAAGAAGAAGATTTCTGAGACCACGGATGAAAGACCTGGAATCCAGATCAGAAGAACTCTCTGAGAGAGGTGACAAAGGCATGCGGGTTAAACAAAGGCAAGGACCAAGGGTTGAAAGATGCAACAAATGCTGTGTTGGGTAGATGCTTTGTCTGAATTGTAGTGCCTTTTTATTTAACATTTTGTGGTGACAGACCCTTCAAGAACATGTCCTACTCCCCAGCCAAACAAAACAAAGGAAAAGGACCCCACATTAAGAAATTCTGACATAAAGTCTCTTTTAACAGATATTCCCAAGAACTAAAAAAACCACAATTAATACTAACTGTAATGATCATTTTTTCAACACAACTCAACCTCATTATCAAATTAATTCTGCTATCCTTTTGGAAAATACATATTTCTATTGCCCTAGGGCAGGTTAGGTCTGGCAAAAATCTGTTTTCACTGGAATTATCATACCTGAGAATAGAATCATAGGGATGGGATAAACGAGACTCAAGGAAGAAAGAACAGAAGAAAAAGGATAAGAAAAGAAGCAAAGGAAATGAATAAAAAGGAGAAATGAATGATACAGAAATCTAAACAGTTAACAGAAGTCACAATGATACACTTCATTACTCATAGAAAGAGTTGCTGCTAATATTTACAATATGCTACATATCTAAATGTTTAGATCAACTGCAGAAAAAGCTAATAACATAGCAAAACAACCTATTGAATATTATGATTTTTGTTTTCAACCACTAAAGAAATGTATGTGGCTATAAACTTCTAATTTAAGTTCTGATAAGAATTTGATTCATATTAAACATTTTATTTTTAAAATAGCTAAATTTACCTAATCAAGAAAGAAAATTAATAGAAGTTACCTAAATCAGTTCAAGTTCCTTCCATCACAGATTTACAATTGTCTTATTTTCTGTCTCAAGGTCTCATTTTTGCAGTTTGATGAATAGTTGAGAACCAAATTATATCAGGAAATGTTTTAAATGTGTAATTTTTCATTATGAGACAGTTTACTAAGAATACATAAACAATGACACAGCACAGAAACCTAACATACTTGATTTGAATACCAACAATACAAATATCAGATTTGAGTGTGTTCAGAGAATTGAAAGGATGTTTAGAAAAAAAGATAACTGCAGAATGAAAAATTATCCAAGAATCAATTAGGAACATAGAGGGAAAATCACTGCAGGGAGAGACAAAATTCCACTTTGAGAACTTAAAATAACAGAATTTTAGAAAGAGAGGCACTCATATTAATCATATATTCCAAATTCTCATTTACCTTTGAGAAAGCTGAAGTTCAGAGAGTTTTTATGTCTTGACTAAAAAAGTAATATCTCCATTTAGTGGTAGGAGCTTGGCCTAGTATTCAGGTTCAATGGCCAACCACCCATGTCCCTAATTAAGACATAATGAACTTTATGATGATATCATACTAAACTTTTATACATATAATCATGATCTGAGAGTAAACTGGTGATTAAAGTGAAGGATAAGTTGAATACGTTTCATGTATTTATAATTAGTTTTCTGTCCTTTGATATAAGTAGATATGGTTTTAACAGACACTTTTCAATGAGGTACAAAACCTCTTTAACAGTTTATAAGACAATCAAAAGGTTCAATTTATACTATACCTATATTTTTTCTACTAATTTCCCCAAGTAAGTATTAATTTTCTTATTTTAAACTATCTCTAAGCCAAACCACACAGTCAGTTAGTTCTTTGATTCTATGGTATCCCATCTGCTCTCAAGCCACTGAAAATACTCAACATTTAACTAGACCTGCACAATTCTTTTAAATGTTTACATAATTTTAACTAAACAGAACTCCTTTAAATTTGCTAAGAACTTATTTGTATTCTAACATGGGAAAAAATCAGAAAAAGGCACAATTAAGAAAAGGTTAAATTTTTTGTTTTTAGGCTTAGTATATTCTATCTTTAAGCCTATAAAATACTTGACAGGCAAACTTGCAATCCCAATAGTAAACAAAATCTAATACATTAAACTTATAAGTATAGTAATCAAGTTATCTCAAACATATCAGTAGTATTTACACACAATAAATTTCTGATGCATCCTTCACCTTAGGATTTTTAAATTTAAAACTGATGAGTGAAAAGCCATCTTTGGATTGTGACTGGGAATATGGAGAAGAAGACAAAAAGATGACAGATAAGTAAAATAGGTAGGTCCGCAGGCATTTTTTTACTTCCTCATGTGTTAGCACAATATTTGTAACTTCTCTAAGTTTAAGTCTTGTAGCAAAAACAAAAGAAAACTTTCCAAATATAACAGGATAATCGCCAAGGTTTAGATATGGATGCAGAAGACCTCATTGTACAGAGAAACATTTTTAACTTTTTTGACCTGAAGGTGTTCCATTTCCAATTAAAATACTATTAACTCATTTTGTCTTTCAAACACGTAATGTCATTCATTCACACATAAATTAAATGAGGTTACCGAAGTACCAAACGACAAACTCGGAGGAGACACTGACCTTTTTGAGAGCCCCTGTGTGTTTCCAGGCCACCCTATCTTCCTCACTGCATTTCACTGAGAGTGCCGCGAGAGCTTGTGTGTACAGCAGAGTAAAAAGCACCTTTACAATGCAGGTGAAGTGGTCTATAAGAAAAAGAGAAGATCATTATTTTTTTTGGACCTAGACATTTTATACTCAAGATAATCTCACAAATACCTGCCTTTCCTTGCATGTGTAATTGATTTTTGTTCAATTAGTCAATAAAATGAGGTTGTAATATGATGATGTATTTTGTACTCAATAGATCTGAAATTATGAAAGCAAAGTTCCTTTATTCATTCACTGACCATGTAAATGAGAGGCATTTAGCACAGTGGAAGGTGTGCTGTGTTTTGGAAGACCAGAGTCCTAATGCCAATTGACCTTGGAACAGCTGTGCAACCTTGGCAAATCCCCTTATGGGACATCACGTGCTTAACGTCTGGGAGTCTGAGTGCTTAAAACCAACATTTCATCTACTTCTAACAGGATGTACATCCTATAAATAATAAGGTAACATAATGTAATACAACATAATACAATACCATACAGAACTTCTAAAATTAAAAAAAAAGAAAGAAATCCCAGTGTTTTAGGTATTCTGAGATTTAAAATTCAACAAAAACTACATCAGTGCAAAAACAGTAGTAACAAGAATGTAAAATGCCTGGTATGTATTAGGTATTTAGTAAGTAGTAGCTTAATAGTCATAATTAATATTTCTATATGCCTCATAGCAGAAAATTTCCTCAAATGTCTCATGCAATCCTCACAACAGGTTTAATTGGACAACTAAGCTTTGAAAGGATGTGCCAGTAGTAACAAAGTGAGTAAGCACCCAGGTATTAGCATCCATGAATATCATTCAGATTCAGCACACCTTCTATGTATTCTGTTCCCCTGTAAATGGGTATTACCATTTAATCAGAAATGGTTAAGTTCAGAAACTTGTAGATATTCTTGATACTCTCCTGTTTCTTTCTTCCCACATTAAAACAATCTCCAAATCCTGCCAATTCTACTCTAAAAACATCTCACAAGTCAGTGCCAACCCCTTGGACCAGGCTTCGACCCTTCCCTGCCCGGACCTCAAACCTCAGCCTAAGCAGTCGTGCTGGGGTCCCCAAGGCCACTTCTAGGTTTGATGATTCACTAGGACTCAAAAGACTCAGTATACAGTCCTATGATTTATCACAGCAAAAGGATACAAAGTAAAACCCACAAAGGGAAAAGGTTTGTTGGGTGAAGTCCCAGAGGAAACTTTCCGAGTTCTCTACTAGTAGGCCACACAGGATATGCGTAATTCCCCCAGCCATGGGTTGTGACAGCCTGTGTGAAGTATCTACCATGAAAGCTCATTAAGAGACTTAGTGTCCAACACTTTCTTTGGGAGCAGGTCACAAAGGCAACCCCTGCCTAGTACCCACCAAATTTCTTGACTCCCCAAAGGAAAGCAGGAATGCACAGCTTAAATGTCTGTCTGTACAGTTTAGAGGCATAGTGAGCCACTCTCTTCAGTTCTAGGGAGGCGGAACCCCTCCCCAAATCAAAGTTCCCAAATGCTAGTCGAGCCCAACCTTACACACAGGCCTTTTAAAGGACAACAGTCAGGCCTTCTACAGTAAATCTTTTCTGCACCGTGGTTTACCCTTATCACCTCCTGCACGCCTGCCATCTACTTTTTAAATTAAACAGACTGATCTTTTTTAAAAGAAATAGTTGGCACTTTCCACTGGGTCTCAGTATAGGCTAAAGCTCTTTTCATCCTCATAGCCTGGCTAATTCCTAAATTAGTCAGGTGACATCATAAAAGTCACTACCTAAGGAAAATTTTCCGATTTTAAATTGTGTGCTTGTGTGTACTCACTGCCTCTCACCCATGTTGATGTGTTAGGGTAGAAACCTGCCGTGAACTGAGCCGATCAGAATACCTGAGGTTTTTCTAGCTGGAAGTAAAAGGAAGGTAAACAAGTAAAAATGAGTCTGGAGGTACCAGAGGTCATGTTCCTGGTCTATGGCAGAGAATGTCTAAAGCAAGATTAAATGAAGCAGGTCCAAAGAGAGACCCAAGATTGCAAGAACCCTGCCAGCCTCTGATGCTCTAGTTCTGGTCATCCATAAGACCACACCCAACTCCTACAGTTTGGTTAGATGAGCCTATTGGTACTCTTCCTTTGTTCTTATAAGCTAGCTCTAAGTGGATTTCTAAATAGCCTAACACCTAGATACTTCCACCAGGATACAGACAATAAGGACCTACAGTCTCAATAGAGACAGACAGACAGATGGCTGCAAGCATGTTCATGGTGTAATGGTAGCAAATGGGAGGAGGAACTCATACAGGCCAAAGGCAGGGCACAGAAAAAAGATGAAAGTTCCTGCCCCAACCAAGAGAGCTAGTCTCGAATGATGAAGAGAAATAAGCCATAATAAGAAAGGTAGGGATGAGAGAAAGAGAAGGGGCAGAAGAAGCCACTTGTATAAGGATCACAAAAAAAGCCTAAGACTTACAAGAACAGAAAACTGTCCAGGGCAACGAGACTCCAAGCAGTGATTTGTGCGAGATGAAGCTAGAAAAGCACTGTTTACACTGACCACCAAAGGCTGCAAACTAGAAGCTACCTGTCTGAATACAGCATGCAGAAATGTTCGGTTTGCCTTTAGCCTGCCTGGTTTGGTTTTGTTACTTTTACAGGCACTATCCCATTGTGTTACTTTTATGAGAAAGAGGATATTTCTCACTAAAGTCCAGAATCTCACTTATTCTGGAAAAACAGGAAGATCTGGCACAGACTTATCAAGAACAGGCTGACAGCTGTAGGGGGTAGGGAGCTGGGTTGGGTTTGAGAGGCGTTGAGGGATTGTCAGGGGCATGGACAAGAGTGTGGTGATTGCCGAGGAAGGGGTTGTGAAGGAAGGTGCAGGAGGGTACAGGTGGGATAAATGGCGATGGATGGAGACTTGACTGGGGCGGTGAACACCCAATACAGAGTACAGGCGATGTGTTGTTAAAAAAAAAAAAAAAAGGAAGACTGACAATACTGGGCCCATGTTATTTATGTCAACAATCACCTGGAGCAGAGTAGTAACTCTCCTTTTTGGCCAAGCGTACATTCTCTAGCTTGTCACAGCTCCCCCCATCCCACTCCCATTACATCGGATCAAAGACTATTTCACATAGGGTATCATTCATTTCTGACTGGATCTTTTTTTGTTGTTGTTTAGGTCCTCACTAAGCTCCTTGAGCATCCTTATAACCAGTGGTTTGAACTCTGCACCTGATAGATTGCTTATCTCCATTTTGTTTAGTTCTTTTTCTGGAGTTTTGATCTGCTCATTTGGACCATGTTTCTTAGTCTCCTCATTTTACCAGCCTCCCTGTGTTTGTTTCTATGTATTAGGCAGAGTTGCTTTGACTCCATGTCTTGGTAGTGTGGCCTAATATAGTAGGTGTTGTAGGGTCCAGTGGCACAGCCTCCCTATCCCCCAAGGTGAGTACTTAAGGTATGCCCTTCATGTGGGCTGAGTACACCCTCCTCTGGTAAATGAGCCTTGATTGCTGATGGCAGGTCAACAGGAGTCAGCTGCAAGGACTGGCTGTGACCACTGACACCCCAACCACCACCCTTACGGAGGATCAGCTGTGCAGGTACAGGATGGTGGTGCTCTGACATGGTCTATAGCTGTCCACAGGGTGGTGCAGGCCAAGGTCAACCCCCACCTGTGTTTTGCCTGGGGACCCCTGCATTAGCTATAAAGTGATCTGCAGATAGCTACTACTTGTGCTGGGCTTGGAGACTCCCAGGCAAAGCAAAGCTATGAACCTAGGCTGGCTGCTAGTACCAGGCCTGGGGCCACTTAGCAAGAAGTATGGGGGCTAGGGGCTCATTGAGGCTGTCTATTGCTTGTTTGAGAGGATTAAGGAAGTTGGGTAGCATGAGCCAAGACCAGCTATTCATACAGAAAAGCAGCTTGGGTGGGCCTATAAATTGGGTGGGATAGAGTCTCTGGGGATATCCAGGACAGGGCGAACAGTGTTAGTCATGTTGATGGAGTCTCAGATATGGCACCCACCTGCTTGCTTTGTGGCTCTGTTGGGGGAGGGCTCAGAAAGGGACAATGGCCTCTGCCTGCTTTTTGGTCTGGGAGAAAGCTGTCCCTCAGCTCTCACCGTGATGCCAAACACTTTAGTTCCTCTCTATGCCACTGGTGCCTGTCAAGCTGCTACCCTGGTGCTGGAGCTCAGAAGGAATGAGTCTGCATAAGATTGTTCTTTGTAGCCTGAAGTTATAGGAACTTATCTTCCTGGGCTGTGGTTCTGGTGTGGGGCTGGGACTCCTCAACCCTGAGATATCCTTCCTGAATTTCTATCATCCTCACATGGATGTGAGACCAGCCCGTTCCCTATCTCTAGCCCTCCTACCAGTCTGGATGATGTGGTTTCCTGAATTACATAGTTATCAGACTTCCATGCAACTCGATTTCTGACAGTACTAAACGATGGCTGTTCTATAGTTGTTGTAATTTTGATATGGCTGTGCAAGGAGGTGAGTCATGTTTACCTATACCTCTATCTGGACTGGAAGTCTCCAAATTATTTTTTAATTAAAAAGAAATAATGCATTTAATTAAAGAAATGACAGCTACTATAAGCATAACTTTACTTTTTCTTTGGTTGTAGCAAACTAATTTCTGTTTTTAATCATATTGTCTGCCTTGATTATCATCATTTTAAAAATATTTAAACTGGCAGTTTGAAGTCAGAGTTTAAGCTTAAGTTCTTGCTTTCACTCATTCATTTAGCAAATATTTATATATTGAATATTATTCAACACATATGCACACCATGTATAAAATCATGTCTAAAATCAGTGTCTTTTAGGGACTTAGAAAAAAAAGAAGAAATCACTTAGATGAGATGTCAACAGGTTGCTATCTTCCAAGGTTGCCATAGAAAGCAAAGACCTTCAAATACAATTATTAAAATTTAAAAAGGAGAAAAACAATTGTACATCTATGTATTAAAAAAATTCTGCTATCAAAACACCTGAGGGTGAACAAAAGAAGATACTTATTTGAAATGCCTTAGAAGCAAAAAGACTTTAAACAATGACACAGATTTTAAGTTTTGTAGTGCTACTGCATGATAGGAAAAACGAAAGGGGTGGGGCAGGGAGATATGATATTTAAAATTGAAAATTTCTGTGAGAATTAAACTAGAAAATAGGTACCACATCCTCCTCCGTTACACTATTTCAGATAAAGTCATCATTTTTATGCACAATTCACTATTTTTATGGATTTGAAATACTATAACTCATAAAATTAAAATAACTCTTTAAATAGTTATCATTTGTAAATCTTTGTCTATATATCTGATTTTCCTTCACGAGATAACATTTTTAAAAAGGAATAAATAGTTGAAAGTATATTGACATTAACTGAGACAACAGCTTGACTCTGGAATGATACCAACAACATCTAAGTAAACCATGTATTCTTCTGTGGCTAAATATAAAAACACAATGAGAAAATTTCAAAAATCAGACAATTAAACATTTAGTGAGTATAATCTATGCAATGGTATTTGCGCTCGATTTTGCAAGAGTGATCCAAGGATTGATAAACAAGAAGGCAAATCAGGTTCAGTTGTTTGCCTGAACCTGAAGTTCCTTTCCCATAAACTGTTTTAGTTAATACAAAATGCTTCAAGTTTATTTTAGGACAAGGTAGAGTATATATAAAATATATGAAACCCTAAAGGGAAAAATCATACAAATAAACAGGACACAATCTGAACAGGACAGTATCAGACATTTTATTCTTTCCTAAAATTACCATAAAAAATTTTTACTAAAACATACCATTCCAGCCGTGGCCAGGTGGCTCAGTTGGTTGGAATGTCATCCCATACACCAAATGGTTGTGAGTTCAATTCCTAGTCAGGGCATACACCTACTAGGGTTGTGGGTTTGATTCTCAGTTGGGGCACGTGTGGGAGGCAACCTACCAATGGTTCTTTCCCACATCAATCTTTTCTTCCTTCCTTCCTTCCTTCCTTCCTTCCTTCCTTCTTGCTTCTCTCCCTCCCTCTCACTTCCTCTCTCTCTCTTTCCCACTTTCTGTCTCAAATCAATAAACATATGTTTGGGTGAGGATTAAAAAAAATACTATTCCATTGCTTTCATAAAGTACTGTGCACATATCCATCCAAACAGCAACTCTTCTAAATCTTCCCTTTTATGATCTGAGTTATTGACTACATGTCCTCTCTCTTCAGAAAGTTCCATCTACAAAAGTCAATTTGTGATATGTTTTTGTGTAACTTTAAGTCTATTTTTTCTTTGGTAAGTGAAGATCTCAGTTTAGTTAAGACTTTCTTTGCTTTAATTAACACAGAACTGAGAAAAGATTCCAAGTCCATGTAACAACTAATAAGGTAGTCAATTCCGTCCCCTTGAGTATAAATCAGAGTACCTAAGGTCTGGGCCTAATAAAGTGCCAACAATCTCAATGAATATTATATAGAAGCAATTATAATGTAAAATATAAATATTCAAGTAGTAACTTTCTTTAATTTCAAAATAGAAAACAAGCAATTTACCAGTCAATGTGACATTTAATACATCCAATCCACAAGTATTTACTGAGCCTATTATGTACCAGGTAGACACTACAGATATGCATAAAATGGCATGTGTCCTAAAGGAACTGATAGTCCAAAGACAGAGATATTTTTTAAAAATCTACTATGTGACAATTAGTGTCAAAAGAGAACTATGAATGACTTATTATTGGAAAGGGAAAAGGGGACATCCAAGGGAAAGGCTTCATAGAGGGCAACACTTAGGGTAAAAGACCACACCTGGAGTTATTAAGTGAATAGTGGATAAATAGCAAGTACTTAAACATGCTCAAAACTCTCCTATCTTAAAAAACAAGCCCAGTCAGGCCACATACCTGGGTTGCAGGCCACGGCCCCCAGCAACCGCACATTGATGTTTCTCTCTCTCTTTTTCTCCCTCCCTTCCCTCTCTAAAAATAAATAAATAAAATCTTAAAAAAAAAAAACAAGCAAAAAACAGCCTCTTGAATTATATCCCCATATAGCTTCTGTTCTCCTCCCACATTCATTCTTAATAATTCTGTTTACTATTTCTGTTCTCTCATCTCCTTCTCATTTCTCATCCCACTATAATCTGCTTCTGGCTCTATGATGACTCAAAAGCAATTTCCTTATTGTTATGCCTTATTATATATTTATTTGTCCATCAACTGAAAAACAAATAAACAAAATGTGGTATATTCCTAAAATGGAATATTATTCAGCTATAAATAGGAATGATAAACATGAACCCTGGGGCCATAGACTACTGCAGGTCCTTGGCCTGTTAGAAACCAAGAAGGGAGAGAAGGTCACCTGAGCTCCACCTCCTGCCGACCTCTCTTCCATGGTCCACAGCAGGAGGTGAGTAGTGGAGCGCAAGTGAAACACCTGAGATCCACCTCCTGACCCACCCCCACCTCATCTCCACCTCCTGTTCCCCTGTCCTCCCTGCACCCTTCCAGTCCATGGTCCCTGCTGCCCAAAAAGGTTGGGGACCACTGATATACATACAACTCATACTACAACAGATGAACCTTGAAAACATTATGTTAAGGGAAAGAAGACAGACACAAAAAAGCCATGCATTATATACTTTCATTAATATTAAATATCCAGTATCAGCAAATCCATTTAGACAGAAAGTAGATTAGTGGTTACCAGGAATTAGGGGAAGAAGGAAATGGGCAATGACTATGTAATGGGTACAAAATTTCCTTTGGGGCTGATGAAAATGTTCTGGAACAAGATAATGGGGATGGTTGTACAATATAGTTAGTATATGTACTGAATTGTACACTTTCAAATAGTTAAAATGGTCAATATTATAATTAAACCAATCCAAAACTTATAGTGTCAGTATAAATAAAATATCAAGCTTGTTTATTAACATTTAAATCTTTATAGGGTATCATAATTTATATGAAACATGAATTAGCCTACATTTAAAATAAATAACCACTTCACATACTTAGGTAAAAAGTGTTATCAAAAGATCAAATTAAAGACACACAAAGAATATTTACTCCAGTAACAAGGCCTTTATACACCCACAGATCTTCTTTCCTTTTTTTAACAGAATTTATTGGGGTGACATAGGTTAATAAAACCACATAGGTTTCAAGTGTACAACACAACAAAACAGCATCTGCATACTGCATTGTGTCCTCGCCACCCAAAGTCAAGTCTCTTTCTCTTCCCATGTATCCCACCTTTGACCACTTTCAAGTCTCCAAACCCCTACTTCCTTCTGGCTATCAATATACTGTTCTTGTCCATGTCTATGTGTCATATATGTATCAAAGTCTGTCCGGAAAAGGTCTAGCCATCGTCAATATAACGAGAACAGTTTACACATTGATGTAACCTGGCACCAGGGACAGTAAACCAGAATGCACATGCGTGAACAATGACAACTTCACTGTACTAGTCAGTGGGGATGGTAGAAGCTGTTGAGTGAGCATGTGTACTATGGGGCCATCACATTCAAAATGACTGAGCAAGTAGAGCGATGAATCTGCATTAAATTTTGTGTTAAGCCTGAATATTCCTCTGTGGAAACTATTTGGATGATTCAGAAGGCTGCAGTTATGGGCAACTGGTGATTGGCAGCTTCATCACAACAACACACCCTCTCATGCATCATGGCTTGTGCAAAGTTTTTTGGCAAAACATCAAATCACCCAGGTGACTGAGACCCTCTAAAGCCCAGGCGTGGTACCCTGTGACCTCTGGCTTTTCCCCAAACTAAAATCACCTTTAAAAGGGAAGAGTTTTCAGACTGTCAATGAGATTCAAGAAAATATGACAGGGCAACTGGTGGCAATTGGGAAAACTGTGTGAGGTCCCAAGGTGCCTACTTTAAAGGGGACTGAGGCATCATTGCCCTATGTACAATGTTTCTTGTATCTTCTTCAATAAATGCCTCTATTTTTCATAGTGTGTGGCTGGATACTTTCTGGACAGACTTCCATGTGTGTTTCTTTTTTTACTTAATCCCTTCACCTTTTTTCACCCAGCCCCCACAACCAACCCTCCCCCGCTCTGACAGCTCTCAGTCTGTTTTCTGCATCTATGTTTCTGTTTCTATTTTGTTTGTTAAATTACTTTATTGATTAGATTCTACATATAAATGAGATCATATGGTATTTGTCTTTCTCTGACTGGCATATTTCACTTAGCATAATAATTTCCAGGTCCACCCAGGCTGTCAGAAAAGGTAAGATTTTTCTTCTTTCTTACAGTCAAGTAGAATTCCATTGTCTACGTATCACTGCTTTATCCATTCATCTACTGATGGGAACTTAAGCTGTTTCCAGATCTTGGCTATTGTAAATAATGCTGCAATGAACACAGGGGTGCAAATATTCTTTCAAATTAGTGTTTTGGGTTTCTTCAGATACATTCCAAGAAGTGGGATCACTGAGTCAAAAGATAATTCCATTTTTAATTTTTTGAGGAAACTCCATAGTGTTTTCGACAGTGGCTGCGCCAGCCTGCATTCCCACCAATAGCACACAAGGGTTCCCGTTTCTCCACATCCTTGCCAGCACTTGTTTTTGGATTTATTGACAATAGCCATTCTGATAGGTGATAGCTCACTGATGTTTTAATTTGCATTTCTGTGATGATTAGCGATGTTGAGTATTTTTTTCGTATGTCTATTAGCCATCTCTACGTCCTCTTTGGAGAAATGTCTATTCAGATCCTTTTCTCATTTTTAAATTGGGTTGTCTTCTTAGTATTGATTTATATAAATTCTTTATGTATTTTGGAAGTTAATCCCTTATCAGATATATCACTGGCAAATATGTTCTCCCATGCAGTGGGCTCCCTTCTCACTTTGCTGATGGTTTCTTTTCTGTTCCCTTCCCTTGCCCAAGAAGATATATTGGCAAAAACATTACCAAGAGATATGTCTGAGATTTTACTGCTTATATTTTCTTTGAGAATTTTATGACTTTGTGACTTACATTAAGTCATTTATCCATTTAGAGTTTACTCTTATGTATGGTACAAGCTGATGGTCTAGGTTCATTTTTTTTGCACGTACCTGTCCATTGTTCCCAACATTATTTACTAGAGACTTTCTTTACTCCAGTGTATGTTTTTGCCTCCTGTGTCAAATACTAATTCACCATAAAGGTGGAGGTTTATTTCTGGGATCTCTGTTCTGTTCCATTGATCTATGTGCCTGTTCTTATGCCAGTACCAGGCTCATTACAGTGGACTCGTAGTACAGTTTAATATCAGGTAGTGTGATACCTCCAACTTTGTTCTTCTTTCTCAAGATTACTGAGGATATTCAGCATTTTTTGATGTTCTATATAAATTTTTGGAATAGTTGTCCTAGATCCCACAGATGTTCTTTTTAGTGTAACTTATAATAGAGCAAAAACAAAAGCAAAATCCTTGTGTCCCAGCAAAGGAGAATAGTTAATTATTTGATAGAATATTTTAAATATGTTCAAATGGAAACTGTAGACTATGCAGTAATAATTAAAACATTACTATATTAATGCTCTTAATAACATATTATGACACCAACACTAAGAAGATGAAACATTATACTGAATAACATCATACTATTATATTAAAATATACATTCACGTAAATAGGATGAAGACATTAAGGCTGACAGTTTGCTCTATTTTTCACATTTGTGTACTATAACTTTAATTTTTAAAAAACAAGTTCTCAGAGTGATTTCACGTCTTTACCTCATTATTGACTAAAAACCTAGAAAGAATAGACCTATAAAAGAAAATTTTTCATTGTCTTCTTTATATGTATATGATTACTATAACTAAAAAATTTTTTAATGTTATTTACCTCTAAACAAACTCCATCAGACTAGATGCTATATTTGTCTCCCCAATTTTTAGAATATTCATTATATATACTACATAATCTAAGAATCTGAATTATAAACACATACCTTTGCATAAGGGTTGCGGCATCATTAAAATCTGAACAAGCAGGAGAGATGTAACATCATGATAAAGAATTGGAACCTCAAGCTGTTGTTCTTCATTTCCCAGCCTAAGAGAAAATGCATAATCACTTTAGACAGTATTATACATCTTTTCTTTCTAATTCATTTTATATTTCACATATATGCCTATGGAACAGAAATCAAACTTTCGTAAGCAACTGAGAAATCACAAAAGAAAAGGCTAGAGGTCATATTTCTTGACTAAAATATAATCTCATAGACATTATTTCCTTGACTTTGCCTAATATGAAAAAAATTACATAGAAATTTTATTAGGTCTTACTAAACAATTAGCATACAATAATTTAACTCATTCTTTAAATAAGTCAATGCAATTCCTATCAAGAATCCAATGACATATTTCACAAAACTAAAACAAAGAGTTCAAAAATTTATATGGAATCACAAAAGGCCCTGCATAGCAATAGCGATCTTGAGAAAGAAGAACAAATTTGGAAGAATCACACTACCTAATATCAAACAATACTACAAGGCCATAGGAATCAAAACAGCATGGTATTGGCATAAAAACAGATACATATATCAATGCAAGAAAATAAAGAGCCCAGAAATAAACCCACACGTTTATAGCTAATTAATATTGGACAGAGGAAGTAAGCACATACAGTGGGCTAAAGGTAGTTTATTCAATAAGATGGTATTAGGAAATTGGATGGCTATGTGCAAAAAAATGAAACTTAGGCCATCTTTTTATAGCACACACAAGAATAAATTCAAAATGGATCAAAGACTTAAATTTAGCCCTGAAACCATAAAAATCCTAGAAGAAAATATAGGCAATAAAGTCTCAGACATTGCTTCTACCAATATTTTATCTGATATATCTCTTTCAGGGAAACAGGGAAACACAAGAAAAAAAAACAAATGGGACTACATCAAACTATAAAGTTTTTGCACAGCAAAGGAAACCATCAACAGCAAAAAAAAAAAAAGACAATCCATGAAATGGGAGAATATATACACCAATACATCTGATAAGTAATTAACATCCAAAACTTATAAAGAACTTACAAAGCGCAACACCAAAAAAGTAAACAACCCAATTAAAAAATGGGCAAAGGGCCTGAATAGATACTTCTTCAAAGAGGACATATAGACGGCCAATAAACACATGAAAAGATGCTGATCATCATTAATCATCAGAGAAATGCAAATTAAAACCAGAACAAAGTATCACCTGTCAGAATGGCTGTCATCAATAAATCAACAAACAACAAGTGCTGTCTAGGATGTGGAGATATGGAAATGCTTTTGCACTGTGCAAAGCAGTATGGAGATACCTTAAAAAATTAAAAATGGATCTGCCTTTTGACCCAGAAATCCCACTTCTGGGAATATATCCAAAGAAACCCAAAACACTAATTTGAAAGGACATAAGCACCCCTATGTTCATTGCAGTGTTATTTACAACCATCATGATATGGAAGCAGCCCAAGTGTCCATTAGCAGATAAGTAGATAAAACAAACATGGGACATTTACACAATGGAATTCTACTCAAGTGTAAAGAAGAGGACAATTTTACCCTTTGCAACAGCACAAATGGGCCCGGAGAACATTATGCTAACTGAAATAAACCAGTCAGAGAAAGACAAATACCATGTGATTTCACTCATATGTGGACTCTAATGAATAAACTGAACTAACAAGCAAAACAGAGACAGACTCATAGATAGAGAGCAGGATGGCAGCTAGAGGGGCAGGAAGTTGAAGGGGAGGGATCAAGCAAAAATAACTGGACTCAGGGACATGGACAATAGTGTAGGGAGTGTGGTGACTGCAGGAAGAGGGTGCATAAGGGGGATAAATGGTGATGGAAAAATACAATAAAAAACAAAATAAATTTAAAACAAAGAAATTCATATCACTAGTCATAGAATGTTGTGTTGAAAACTAAAGTGAGAAAACAAGATACCTCAATTTTAAAAAATCTAATATATAGATATGAAATACAGATGACATAATCAACTGTAAATACAAATTAGTGAACTAATGAAGCTAATTGAACTAATGAACTAATGAACTAATAAAAAAGAGAGTAAATACAGGGGGTAAAAACTCAAACAGGTTTTTCTGGAAATTCCCTAGATCTCTTAGTACTAGGAAAGGAAGCATAAGGTAATAGTTAAGGACTTAGGCTCTGAAATCAGAAAGATCTGAAATCAAATGCCAGCTGTATTCCTTTCTAAGCCACAGGTTCCTGATATGTATGCAATAAAAACTGGGATAACAATGGTATCTATGGTATACAATCATGGTGATGATTATATACACAAAACACAAAAACGCCTAGCATGAAGTAAGCACTAGAGAAGTGTTCACAGCATTTCAGAAGTGTTCACTACTATCCTAATGGATATTAAATCATAGGGCTTAAAAAGAACATAACCCAGCAATGAGTATTATGGAAAGCATGGTACCTATGTCTCTTTTTTAAAATCTTAATTCAACAATTCTATACTTAAAAAATCTTTTGCTTGCTGAACATCTTTAGACTCAGAGTTAGGCTTTCTAATACTTTATTTGCACAACATCCTGTCATTGAGTGTGCAAGTCTAGCTAGGAAAAAAATTACTAGCTCATACAAACAAAAGTGATTTTCCTTAGCCACAACATGAAAAATACTTATAGTTTGCTCATTTTTGTCTATAAACACCCCAAAACACACAAAACTTTATTTTATTTTGTTTTTGAGAAGTAGCAGGACATATTCATAACATCAAAGTATCTCCCCACAAGATACTAACTACCAGAGATGAAATAATAACTGTACAGTGAAAAAACCTGGCAGATACCACATTAGCCAAATGATGACAGTTATTATCATCAATAATAAGATAAATCAATATAACATATGCCTCCTAATAAAACACAGTAAAAAGAATGCATTACTTCTGTGGTATTTCTGCCAAAAGTTTATAGCCTGAATCTAACCACAAGGAAATATGAGATGAAAATAAATTGGAGAATTCTACAAAATAATTAGCCTGAGCTCTTTTTTTTAAGCATCATAAAATACAAAAAAAAAGTGAGGAACAATTTCAGATTAAAGGAAACTAAAGAGACATGACAACTAAACAGGTACATGATCTTGAATTTTCTTTGCATTGCATTTGCATTTCCCAGGGTATTCCTGAAACTAGAAAAATCTGAATAGGTTCTGTATGAGGTAGGGGTCAATATTAACTGTTCCTCATATAAACAGACAATTACCCAACACCATTCACTACAAAGACTATGCTCCCCTCACTGCTCCTTAGTGCCATCTATACTAGATATCCAGTATCTAGTATATAGGAGAACGGTTTGTGTGTACGTGTTTTAAACAGGTGTTTTGTTTTGTTTTGTTTTAATCACTATTGTGCAGCACCTAATGAAATACTTGATTTAGGAAAGAATCACCAAGGATTGAAAAATCCTTAGAAGAAAGGCTGACAGGGAACTTTACAATAGAGGGATCAGATTTAGACTACCTGAACCCACTGATCAATTCTGATATTAAACGAGGAACAACCAGCCATTTTGTGCCTCCATTAGACTATTTTATCTGCATAAAAACTAATGGGATTCTTTAAAAATTTTTCTCAGTGGGTAGGAGTTTTTATAGAAAATATAATTGTAAACTTTTCCATTTTTATTACATATTTCTGTATTTTATGAGGAAAATTCACATATTCATAAAGAATTCCAATCTTATTTTTATACTTAACCAACTGACTTTAATCTTTCAATAATACTTACTGCGAATTCATCTCTTCTAACTGTGTGAGCTTTCTCCAGGGACTATACTCAGAATCAATGCTATAAAGCCGCATGTGCAAGGCTAATACATGGAACAGTTGATCTAAATAAATCAATGAAGAAAAGGTAATTAGAAAGTTTACAAAATTCTTCCAGAACAATTCAGACAAAATTTCTCACTAATTCATAAATGTTTCCTATCCTTATAATTACAGTTCACCAACTTTCAGTACAATTACTTCAGGTTCTCTTTTAAGCTAAACTCTGAAATACATCTAAATTTCAATGGGAATGTGGACTGTCCTTATGGTCAGCCTTAACAGGAATGGTTTTGCTTTTTCTTCATCTGTCACAGACTACTTTTCCTTGGCTCTATGCTACAGCCATACAACATGTATTTCTCCTTGTATTATTGTGGTCTCCTCCTAACCAAAATGAACTATTATCTTCAACACCATTCCCTGAGTAATATGGACAATAACAACTATATAAATCAGTTAGGTGAAGTTTTTCTTTACCTAATATTTCCCCCTAAGTCTTCTTTAGGTTGAATTTTGACTTTATCATTTTTTGATTCAACATGAAGAAAAAAATAACTGAAATAAGAATATTATTTAGGAGGACTAATCCAGCTATTTTCTTCCCTTTAAACCATAATAATAATTTATCAGTCTTACCTTTCAACAAAATTCTACTCATGACATTTATAAGAAAAAATTTTACTTAAAATTTTGTAATTATCCAGAAAAAATCCTAAAGTTTACTTTGGTATCACCTGTCTTTTTTTGTATAAATAATAAGGATTGGATTATTCTGTCACAAATACTCACAAAGATTTATGTATCAAAAGTCATTTTCTAGAAAGTCAGGTAATACTTCTTGACATATGACTTTAATTAATTCTTAAAACCAGAAAGGAGGAAATTAGCCACCATATTATTGTCACATTCTCTAAATTAAAATAATCAAAAGTAAACAAGATTTTGTTTCTCTAAGCAACTGACTTGAAAATCAACTACATTTTAGACTAAGATCCATCAATATGATTTCTGTGTGGGTAGGATATGTAGTAGTAGTTGCAGTAATATTTTGTAGTAGTAGTAACAGTAGTAGTTGTTGTTTTGGGAAACTATTGTAAAACACAGAACTGTAAGATTAACAAAATAAATGTTCCACTCTGTGGGCAGGGGAGGTAGGTGGCAGAGTTAATCCTAAAACTGTGCATACATTTTTTAGTCTGGTCTTTCCATAACAAACAGAAGAATCTAAATACCTTACCCTGCTTCAACCTCTGTCTATAAGTCATTGTATAGTATAAATCCTCTCTTAAAATTTCTTCATGCTATAAATGGCTAACACTAGGTGAGTATTCATTATGTGCCAAGCACTACTTAATAATTTATTTTACATAAATTATCTCAATTTTCGTAAAAATTCCACCAAGTAGGTAATATTGTTATCCCCAGTCTTGAAAGCAGTAAGCTTCTCAAATTTCACGTTTTTTCCACTACCCTGGTCCCACTGATAACACTGAGAAGAAGGGGTATTTTTAGCAGAAAGGTAACATAATGAAAAATATATTGGTTGTTTTTATTTTAATCCATTACACATAAGAGATTGTTTTTATCAAGTATATAATTTATAATTTTTAAAAGTATTTAGAACTAAAAGTATTACAAAACTAAATCGCTCTATCAGAAAAATATAAAGATTAATTCAAGTTGCAATGTGGGAAGTTTTGCATTCTTTTTACATAGGTGTTAACTGACTCGAAGAGCTCTTTTAAATATATCCTTCTGAGATGAAAGTCAGTTAACTTAAAGTTTAAGATTTAATCAAAAGCATAGAAGTTGCCATTTTATTAACCTGTTTTGCACTGAAGCCATAGCCAGCACAGAAATAATGTTGTAATCTATATTTCCAGCCTCTACCATAATTAAAGAAATACAAATGGTAGAGGAAACATTTTCATCTCCTCATATTCCCTCCTTCTGCAGAGGAGGAAAGAGGCCCATGCGAAGGATGCACCTTGTCAGATGACACTAATATTTACTAGAAAAACTATTGAGTAGAATTTAAGATTCACTATTTCCTAGTTATTTCCATCACTCCAGTTCTCCTTGAGGTTTTAATGATTAAAAGAATAGTACAAATTCCTTTTAAAAAAAAGGAATCCTCACCAGAGGATATGTTTATTGACTTGAGTGAGTGAGAGAGAGCAAGAGGGAGACATCGATCAGTCTGCCTTCCGTGAGCACCCTGGTCAGGGATCAAACCCACCACCTGTTGCTGTATGGGACAATGCTCCAACCAGCTGCACCACCCGGCCAAGGCCAAAACCCCTTTTTTAACACACACACACACACACACACACACACACAACTTTCCTATGAAAAATTGAGATTGTAACCCTAAGGCATCTTCTAATACTATTAATACAATATATAACAAGAGTCCTTGGTATTGGCTTTTACCAGAACAAAAGAATAATAACATAACTAATGACGTACTTCTACCTTTCAAAACCAATTCTAGAAATTGCAGGTAACTTCAGTGGGAAATAGAGAATTGGCTAAATAACAATCAGTACTTTTAACTATGTTTATACAATTCACTGTGTTTTCAAAATTTAGTCTGAGACCCATCAGTAAGAATGAACTCTAACACTCCTACAGCAGCAAGAATATCACATACTAAACAAATACTGACAGTAGTAGATACAGGATAAGGAAAACCTAAATCATAATCAGAAAGTTAAAAACTAAAAAAAATGAAAAAAATTATTAAATACCAACTGTGTGCATGATATTTTAAAAGTTGAAAAACAATTATATCAAGACAGCATATTAAGCCCCGGCTGGTGTGGCTCAGTGGATTGATCACTGGCTTGCGAACCAAAGGGTCAGTGGTTCGATTCCCAAACAGGCCACATGCCTGGGTTGCGGGCCAGGTCCCCAGTAGTGGGTGCTTGAGAAGCAACCAAACATTGATGTTTCTCTCCCTCTCTCCCTTTCTTCCCCTCTCTAAAAATACATAAATAAAATCTTTTAAATAAAAAAAGGAAAGCATATTAAAATTCTGAATAACAGTAGTAAAAGGAATAGATAACTCCTTTTTTGGAATGACACATTTTAAAGTTCTAAAGTTAGACCTATATTTATAAAAGAGTTTGGAAATGAAAACATTAAATTAACTTACAGGTGTGCTATGTGATTTCAACACATGTATAGGAGATACCACTGTCTAGCAGGAGCTAAGAAGTCTCGGATTTGAATCCAAGCTCTGTACTGGCCATGTGTCCTTGGACAAATTATCTCAGTTTTATTATCAGTAAAAAGGGGATAATACCACCTTTCTGGGCTTTTATACAGTAATAGAAGCCACAGTAATAACACATCTGAGGTGTGTAGATAGGTATGCTTACATATATGTATGTACATATATGGTTTCTAGGAATAAATTCTAAACAATAAATTTAATATTTATAAACTTGAGATATTATACCTAAAATTGGAGATTATGACTATTTTAGAAACATCAGGCCTCCATATAAAATTAATACTCTACAAAAATATTAACATATATTTTTAACTCTCTTCTCGCTCCTCTCCTGAACTGTTGGTATCACTCTTCCCTGGTTCTCCCCCAATTCTTTCTCAATTACTTTGTATATGCTCTTCTTGCTCTACCGAACCCTAACAGGTGTTATCCTCCCTAAGGAAGGAAAAGGGATCCCTTCTTAGTCCTCTTTGCCTCTCATTCTACATACACTACTTCACCTAAGCTAGACTTCCACCTCTACCTATAATTTTACCACTGACAAATTTCTCTAGCACTTCAGATGTTCAACAGGCACCATAAAAATCAATATATATCCAAAGCTAAACAGATTATATAGCCCCACCCAGCTTCAATGTTCATTTCCTCTTATAGTCCCTATTTGAGTAAATGACATCAATGACCACACAAACATCCAAGGAAAAACTTGAGAGTCATCTCCTACATCCTTGCCTTCCGTGGCTAATTAATTACCAGTCCTATTCATTCCGCTTCCTATGATCCAACCTCTCCTGCTCTACCACACCACTACATCATTTCTAAATTGGATAACTCAAAAGAGTACTCATTCAGCTTCAAATCTGTTGTGTTACCCTCTTCCAATACCTGTAAACAATAAATCTGTTCATATTACCTCACCATTGGTTCATGAACCACTGAAGTAACAGGCATGGAATACTCTTCATGAGCTAATCCCTATCTTCTTTTTCCAGTTTCTTTCTCTTTTTTTTTAAGATTTTATTTATTTATAGAGATAGGAAAGGAGAAAGAGATGGAGAGAAACATCAATATGTGGTTGCCTCTCATGCACCCCCTACTGTGGACCTGGCCCAAAACCCAGGCATGTGCCCTGACTGGGAATCGAACCAGTGACTCCTTGGTTCACAGGCCTGCATTAAGCCACTGAGCTACACCAGCCAGGGACGTCAGGTTTATTTCTTAACCTGTTTTCCTCCCTTCCCCTTCCCAAGTAATTCCACAATGTGTCATGTTATCTCATTTTTTTTTTGCAAACTGTCCTTTCAGCCTAGAATAGTACCTTATTGTCTTCAAAGAAAATTCAATTCATCACCAGCTCAAGCACTCTTCTGTAAAGTTTTCTCTAATATCATACCTAAGACAGATGTAATCAGCCCTTGCTTTTATGCATTCTCTATACCTTGGGTTAACTGTTTTAGCAGTTTTTATACAGCCCTGTAATTATCTTTTCCTTACATTCCTCTCTTATTAGATGGTGAGTTCTCCCTGAAAAAGACAATTGTGTCATTCCCTCTTTGTACTTCCTAGGCTAGCAGTGTTTAACATATAATACGATTTTTTAAGAATGATGAATATTATATGAATACGTCAACCATCTTGTAAAAATCATAATATGTAAGCATACAATTCATGAAGAATTTATACTCATCCTTTTCTCTCATTATAACACACTGGATCACTAACCAAAAATAGGCCAATTAATCAGCCTTAATTCCACTGCTCCCGAAGAGACACACCTATCCACCCCACGGAAGCAGTGCCGGACCGACTGCTCCCGCCTTCCTCCCCACGCTAGCGGCTGTAACAGCTTACGTGGGACAAAGGATTCTATTTTTCTGAACTACTTCACCAAATGCTTTCCTTACAACTGTGAGAAATCTAAGGCATTATTGTGTGCTTAATTACAACACAGACATATCATTACTAAAACAGAAAACATCACTAAAAGACTGGTCTGTACTTATAAAAATAAACAAAACCCTAAAATTTCATTATAAGAAGTCTCAGCTGGAACAAACAAGTAAGGTTTAGCAATACCGCCCATCTTTATCAACTTTAAAGTAAGACTATTTTACATACATACAGGAAAATCTATAAAGTACATAAAAACAACTTCTACTTTACTGTAAAATCTATAGATTTACATGTATGACTATGAATACCATACATACACATGAAACACCATTATGCCAATTTTTATGTCTATAGGAATATCCACTTAAGGAAACTGAACCCAAAGTTGTTACATGTGAAAATCTTTTAAAAACGCTTTTGAGCAGATGTTCATTGAGCTTAGAAATCTGTGTCTCTGTCAGTTATTTCAGGATGTGTAAGAAATTGAAAACTGGTATATTATTTCTTCATATAACTCATATTAGTCACTAAGACAGAAATACATATGAAAGAGAGAATTATCCTAAAGACTTTTTTTTATTTTAATCATTGTTCAAGTAGTTTTCTCCCTTTTACTCCCATTCCAGCCCACCCACCCAACCCTCCCCACTTCCTAAAGACTTTTATAAATTTGTTCTACCTTAAATTTTATCACTGTTAAAATTTCCCTAAGATAAACTTAACTTGGTCTGCATTTCCACCTCAAGATTTTAGTCCTGTAAATGTAAATTATCAGTGAGTAAATAACTGTCAAAGAAAAAACAATCTCTGAATTAGCACAGGGAGAAAAATCTCAATTTCCCTGGAAGAAAACAGACAAAATAACAGGAGGGTTAGTGTGGCAGTGCCTGTGAGGACCCCAAGGCAACAATGTGCTCTAGGATGCCCTTGACTAAGCCCATGGGTGAAAGTTCTTAAAGGCTCTGCATCCTCTGGGACACTTAAGGGCAAGGGATACTTCATACATAACTAAACTCAGAGTCAGAAGAGCTGGGTTCAAGTGCAAATTCTGACATTTGCCAGCTGTATGACTTGGTAAAGCAATCACCATGAACTTTAGTTGCCTTTTCTATGAAAAAGAGATAAATGATTTATGTGAAAGTACTTTACAAACTTTAAAACTAGAGATGTAAGGTATTGTCAAAATACCGTAGTATGTTACTATGTGAATCAATTTTGCTCATACTTTACTGTGAAAAATTTCCCAGACACATATTTAAGAGTGAACTCTTATTTTGACTACATACTGGTCATTTTACTTCAATATTTAAAATTTTGGCTTGAATACATGAGCACTATGATTTTATTTGATTCTTCAGTATAAACGTCCCCGTAGCATTTTCTGGTTCTACTGTCAGAGAAAGAACAATTTCCTCCCTGCCCTGACTTTCTACTCTGACCCTGACTTGGGCTTGCATGCCTGTAATCGCCTATCAGGCATCACTCTAGCTGTTCAGACAAAATTCATTTTATCCTTCTTAACAAAACTAATCTTCAATTTCATCAAAAAGTTGTAAAGAAACATTATTTCAAAAGTGAAATTTCCCTCATCATTTGTTTAATTAGTGGAGCATTTTCTCACTCTCTTACGTCAAAATATCATGGAAAAAAGAGACACTTCACACAATGAAATATACAGGTGATGTATCATACAACTGTACACTTGAAACCTATATAATTTTATTAACCAATATTTAATTAAATGGGAAAAAAGTTATGTTAAAAAAATTTTAATGAGATATTTAACAGGCAATGGAGAGCTAAAGAATGAGAAAAGGAAAATATTGACTTATAAGGAGTCTCTAGAAAAAGACAAAATTTTTGTTTAATAGTACCATTAAAGTTCTATTGGAAGATGAAAAAAAATGAGGTATTTGACCTAAGAGCTTATGAAACACCATCGATTTAAGTTCTGGTGTTCAGCCTAAATCAGGTGTGAGTTAGGCTTCAAGAAAAACAAATACAGTAAGTTTATACACTTAAAAATGGTGGGATGTCATATGACATACAATATATTCTACATACATGACTTAATAGAGCCACTTTTATAATGGGATAAAATGCATAAGCAATTGAACAATAACAAATCATATGAAAACTAAAATCTAAATATTGTGTTGTATATCATAAATATATATATAATTTTTCACTATCAACCATACTTCAATAAAGCTGAAAGAAAAAGAACATAATTGATTTTAAAAAAATAAAAGAAAACTCAAAACAGTATTAACTTATATTTAGGATGTGCTTTATCACGGCCTTTTCTGCACTGGCATAATATAATTTCTTATTTGCTAAAGGGGGAATTAAAAGGAAATGAAAATTTGGAAGTAACTATCAATTTAATAATTTAAATAAAAATTGAGTGTAATAATTGAAGTGGTTACTGCTATAATTTTACTACTAATTTTAGGATTCTGAATAAATTCATCATTTATAAACCTCTGAATAAATTTAAATACCTAAGAGGAAAAAATAGAGTTTTGAACATAAAACTAAAATTCCTTTATTAAACCCTTACTAATATAACAATTTTTGGAATGTTATCAGCCAATGCCAAACAGCAATTGAGAATAAGTTAATGAAAAAATAATTTATATTAGTAAAATTATACTTCCTTCTAATTCAAACAGACTATATGCTAAAACTCCTGTGTACCAACAACTTCCCCATTAAGCATAATACCAAATCACTGCATATAAGTAGGATTTAACTGCATACATCAAGGGGGACAATAAGTACTAAATACTCAGTAAAAAAATAACTTTCAAAACATTAAAGTTCTAGGAATCAAGTAATAACCCAAAATAAAATATCAAAATCTAATATAACTAGCAAGAATTTTAAAACTCAGTTGAAATTTCCTATGCTTGTATATTGATGGTGGAAATTTCAAGTTAGTTTTGATTAGTCTTTTGCTTTGAAATCATTCCAAAATCACATATACATCTTTTTACCTTTCTAAAAGGTTTTATTTGTTTATTTTTAGAGAGAGGGAAAGGAAGGGAGAAAAGGAGGGAGAGAAACATCAATGTGTGGTTGCCTCTCAAGTACCCCTACTGGGGACCTGGCCCGCAACCCAGGCATGTGCCCTGACTGGGAACTGAACTGGTGACCCTTTAGTTCATAGGTCAGAGCTCAGTCCACAGAACCACACCAGCCAGGGCATATATCTTTTTAAAATAATGTACAAATATGTTTAAAAACCAATATGTACTGACAATTTTTATAATTACTAATATTTTAGCACTTAAGATATTTATTTTTCAAAAGATTATATTATGTATTCTAAACAATTTTTATTTCTTGTGCTAATCACATTAAGTAATATTTTAACTCCAGTAATTTGGAACCAATAGTTAGCTATACATGACATTAGACAATATTATTTCCAGAATTCACATTGATTCTCTAAACAATAACTAAATAGAGATAGCATCAAAACCATGTTCATAAAAATCTACTTTAGTTCCAAATGACAATTCTCCCAACTATATACCCTTACAAAAGTATTAAAGAATCATGCCATTTTACAATATAAAGTATATTCATAAATAAAAGCAAATATATACAACTTTAATGCACTTTAACATGCATACCAATATAGTAAAAATGTCTTTTTGTGTCAACAGCAGCTATATACAGGACTCTGTGGGCAGTACAAGTTGTCATTATAAAAGATTTTCTTAAATCTAGACAATGTGAAAATTCTTCAAAAGAATTCAAGTTCAAGGACAATTTTTTATTGTCCTAAGAATGGTATATTATTTTAGAACCAATGTGAATCTGATCAATTAGTATGGCATTTATTTACTGAGTAATCACAGTACAAAAAGAGCAGATTATTCATGATTCTTCTAAGTACAAGAGTAACTATTTAAGGTATATAATCACTACTAAAGCAGATTAACATAAAAAGAATCTGAAAACGCAACAAAAAATCACTTTGTCTGTATATGCTTTCAATATGCCATAAATATAAACTTTTAAAATTTTTACCCTGTTTGATACTTACTTAAACAAGACCTTTTGCCAGCTGTGCTTGCACCACCTGAACACAAATTGCCTCCTCGATGAATTAATTCAAGTTCCAAATTGGTTCTGTAAGTAAAGCATTATAGTGTATCTCAGTCATTAGGCTGAAGCAATATTTTTTTATTTGTCTTACTGATACGACTGAATCAAAATAAAGTTCTTCATGCATTATCAGTACAATTTTATTTCTGATACTTAGAAATAAAAAAGAGATAGTTTATCTGTCCTTACTTATATGTTCATGTTTATACCTGCAAAACTGCATACACATCATGGTGTAACTTTGAAATGCCAAATGTTGGCAAACACGAAAAACTAGGCCATAAGGAAAATAACCACATAAACCTGCAAATGAATCTGAAGAATTTGTACTCTGTTAGCCACTGAGTAGGTGGCCACTGTCATACAAACACAAGGGCACACCAGTTTTTCTATCAGCAGAGCTTAGAGGGCATCTAGAAATCAATACTAAGAAGCAAAATCACCGACATCAAAGTGGCTAGCAACAACACATAATTAACAGCAGTCCTTTTTATGGATTTTTAAAATTACAGTTTTATTAAAATACTTTGTCTAACTAATGACACTGCTAAGCATCAGTAGTACTATTCATATAGATCTGAAACTATGAAATATTTAGCAATTATTAACTTACAGAATAGCAATAATTAGTAAATTGGCATTTCAAAAATCAAACAGATACAGAATCTAGAGATTTACTCAAAAACAGTAACAAAAAATAGCCATTTTTGCCAAAATAATAAGTAAAAATTTTGAATGACAAATTATGTATATTTTAACTTCAACAGTATTAATAAACTTAAATATACTTTTATTTGCCACAACTAAAACTGAATAAACATGTTTATATCCAAAATATGCATTTAACACTACTAGTCAGCTATATCCCCCTCTTAAAAAAAATTAGGTAGCCAAGTTTCAAACTTACTCTTTACAAGTGAATTCAAGAATGAATATTATGCTATTTTATTTAAAACAAAACATTTTGAACTGGTTGTGACTGTATTTTGAACAAGAATGTTTCAAAATGTTATTTTCATATATTTACTTATAAACACAAACTGTTCAAAATATTAAATATTCCTAAATCTGTACATTTGCCTCCCACTTCTAAAGGAATGCTTTAATCCTATCTAGTTGTTGGGGCTAGGGGTGGGCAGTGAGTCAGGAGGGGGAAGAAAAGCAATTTAACACTGATAATGTTTCTGCTCAGAGCTCCATCTGGCTGCTGCTGATAAGGGCATCTGTGTGACAAGGAAATTTTCCACCCTTCAGGCGATTTGCATTGCTCACTGAACTTCTAAAAACCTACCAGCAAGGAAGCAGGGACAAGGATTTCATGTTAGTGGACAGAAAGCGAGCGGAGACCAGCATGTGTTCCTTCATCAGGGGAATATAAATGAGATCAATACATTTTGTTTTCACAAATCTTCTGTTGCCTAATCTGTAGGAAAAAATTAATGGCTATATTCTCTTATAAAAACTAAGATTTCCTGGACAGTACTTTTAAAAGAGCTAACCAGAAACATGATTCTTATAATCGAACCTCAGAACTAGAATGTCAACTTTTATTTCAACATAATTTGCAAAAATATTCATTAAAATATAAAAACAAGAACAATTCTGTTTCTTCAATAATCAAATAAGATACTTTAAAGGATGACGAACATGTTACTAGGAGTTTTAAAGAATTCTTGGAAAAAAACTACTGAATGTAATGAATTATTTCAGATAATGGTAGGACAACCTCCTACACAACATCCTTTCTGGACTAAAAAAAATACTATCTATTGAAAGGTTAATATCATTCAATATTATCTAAAACTTTAAAAATCAACGTCAGAGGCCCTAACCATCAGCTTTTCCTTATTTCATTTACAACAAAATTGGCCCTCTAATTTGACACTGCTGGAAAAAAGAAGACACAAATTTATCTTGTGCACCATTCCTGACCTTCCTTCACTGCTGAAAATCACAACACAATAGTTTTCCCTGCCCTCCTAAATGGATGATGTTAAAATAAAGATGTTCTGGGAGCAGGAGTTTTCTGGGCATTCCAACAATTTCTTCTTTACTGCCCTCAAAAAATCTTCTAAGGCTTCACCATACAAATAAAATTAAAAACAAAGATATACTCACTGTCGTACAAAAAAAAGCTCTAAAAAATTATTAAAGGAAATAATTTTATAGGCTAGTTACCCACTAGCAATATTTTGTTTCTAAACATCAAAAAATTGGAGCTCCCCAAAGAGCAAACAAAATTGCTTATTCAGCAGGAAGAAATTCAGCTCCAGGAAACTAGGGTTGCAGTCCATTCAAATTACTAATGTCAAATAAATAAACTTGTACATTCTAATCAATTATATATTTAAGAATCATGATATTTAATTCAAATGTTAAGTAATTCAAATTAAGTTTATTTCTAAATATTTTATTTAAATATCTAAGCATTTCTGATATTAATATTTTAATACCTACCTTTTAGGCATAAAAATACTCATATCTATAACCATAAATATTTATGAAATAATGTTATATAGTAGGCATAAGATAATTAGAAAGAATCTGGTTACCTAACTTGAGAAAATTACATCCTATTCAAATAATTTACAAAATACTTTTCTTCCTTCAATTCCTGCTTTTGTTTTCTGAGTCAATTTGGTTTTTGTTTTCTTTTTAATGACTAAATAAAACTTAGAGAAAGCATGCAATCTCACTGTGAAAACTTGGCAATGCCCTGGGTAATGTTAACCAAAGGAAAATGAGGTTTTTAAGCATTATATATTTTCTCACTCAGAATCATTATTTTCCTGCTTTAGAGTTTATCATTAAGGATCTGAGAAGTATGAGAGGAGAGAGTGCATGTTCTCTGTATGTATACCTTTAGTATATAACATCTGACATTTGTCTCTGCTTCTCTATAAAAGAGAAAAACTAAAATATGTTGATTTGAAAAGTCTCCTGCATTATCACAGCAAGCTTTATTCTATAAGTTCAAACCAACAAAAAAAAAGAATCTAAAAACTTCTGCTAAACTAAATTTAAATCAAATTATTGAATTTATCTTTCTATAGCAAAATTCCATATATAGATCATTCCCATTCAACCATGACTTTATTATGAGGTCGATCCTAATAAAATCAAAGGCATAAATATATAATCAACGTAAGTGTGCATGTGTGCAGTCATGCATTGCATAGCAATACGTCAGGCAATGGTGGACCCCATATACCACAGTAACCCCGTAAGATGAGATGGAACTAAAAAACTCCTATCACCTACTGATGTCATAACTATCCTAACATCACAGCAGAATACATCACTCATGTGTCTGTGGTGAACCTGTAGGTTTGTCTGTCTGAACAACCTACTGTGCTTCCAGTCATATAAAGTATAGCACATACAATTATGGATAGTACATAATACTTGGATAATACCTGGATAAGAAACCATGTTACTGGTTTATGCATTTACTATACCACACTTTTTGTCATTATTTCATAGTGCATGATTTCTAGTCATAAAGAAAGGTTTGCTATAAAACAGTATACCATGTTATACTGGCAGCCACCTTATATATCTCATGTTTACTGCATCTGTTTATTGTATTGTTTTTTCCTGTACTTGATTTAATATTGTGTTTATTTGTACAGTAACATACTGTATAGGCTTGTAGCCTGGGAGCACTAGGCTATATCATACAGCCTAGGTGTGTGGGCTACATCATCTAGGTTTGTGTAAGTATGTTCTATGATATTCACATGGCAACAAAATTACATATGGACACATTCCTCAGAACAGGTCCCATTGTTGAGTAGTGGAGGACTGACTGTGTGTGTGTACACACACACACACACACACACACATCATAACTGAGTTGACTGACATTCATCCCAATCTTCTACAGCATTATTACCACAATAGAGTACAAAAGTTTTGTAGAACCTTGAAACCTTGGGAAATTAACTTATATTCAATTAAAAAATAAATTATATTCAATTCACTTTACTCATAAAGTGTATTTTACTGCAAGTATGCAATTGGTAACTATCCAGAGACAAAATGTTAAATTAACTGTTATATCTTCCCCCAAAGCATTCTGGATAAATAAATAACAACAGTCATGAATGTGCAGACTAGAAAGTTACTTCCCAATTCATTAGATCCTTTTATATCAGTCTATGTCCAGCATTTGCATTCTTAAACCAAAGATAGTGTTTCCTTATCTTGAGTTCTAACATGCTTGCTTCAATTCTCCTGAATCTGGTTCCAGAATTTTCCTGGGTTCTAAAGACAACACATAACTTTTTTACCCTCCATTATGCTCTGCTCCAGGAATGGGGCAAAGAGAATGGCCATGATGAGCTACATTCATTTATGACCTATAGGTCATAAAGAACACTAGAGCATGACTCAGGAGATCTCTAGTCCAACTCTGCCACTAATCTGCTGCATGACTTCCAGTCACATTATCTCTCTAAATCTTGCCTATGACAACACTACTTGGACAAATATGAAGCATGCTTAGAGAATAACAGGGGCCAAGAAAATCAGTTCTGGCAGAACATGTTTACAACTTTCTAATTGGGCCCATTTCTTCACTATTTACTTCTTTTATGGTTCTTCATTTTCATTCAATTAAGTTTTCTAAAATTTGGAACTATTTCTTAGATATTGAACGCCTACTCAGTCAATTAGACTAACCCTACCTAGTGTGAAAGTTGTGAGTTATTTACCTGTGCTTTCTTGAGCCTCCGGCTAGCTACTAACAGAGACTTAGGATGTGCCTAATCTTATGCTTCCTCTCCTTTACTTAACCAACTATAGTCTTCAAGGATTTTATTAGATCTTCGACTAGTTTAAAACAAAATAAGTTCTTCTGTTATTTTTAAAATAAATAGTGTTTAACATAGTGCAATGTTTTAGTTCTCAATATTATCACTTGTTGACAGACCTTGAATAGTGATTTCTTTTTTTTGATAAAGATTTTATTTATCTATATTTAGAGAGGAGGGAAAAAGAGAGGGAGAGAAACATGTATCGATTGCCTCTCGCACATCCCCAACCAGGGAGTTGGCCTGCAACCCAGGCATGTGCCCTGATGCGGAACTGAACTGGCGGCCTCTTTGTCTGCAGGATGACATTCAGCCCACTGAGCCACACCAGTCAGGGCTGAACAGTGATTTCTTACCACCACTCTTCACATATAATATTTACATACTCTGAGATAGATATCTGTCTCAAAATGTTAATAACATACTTTTCCCACATATTGCATAATGCTTAATGACACTTAATATTTCATTAAAATAGACTCTTTAGAAAAATGAAGAAAAACTATACTTTTATAGTCCTTTTAGGAGGTTCTAAAACTAGCCGTAATTTCAACTAGCATTAAAAATATGCCTTCTTCAAATAAATATGAATGACAATGGATAAAACAATAAACATGACCAATGAGTAAATATAAGAATATATACTATATACACCTACCTAGCAACAGAATACATAAAGAGAAAATCATTGTCTGGTGAACCTGGGGTCTTGCTGTAGTCTCTGTACTTCTTCTGAGTTGTATTTTTTATATCTTTCATTACAGATTCCATTTCTTTACTTAAGTTGGTTTCAGACTGTTAAAAATACAAACAAAAATACAAAATTTAGTTATATTCAGTTTTCTCTAATAGTCTAACACTACAATGTTTATCATATGAACATACTAGAAAATTAAATTTAAAAAGTACATTAGCTATCTGCTATAAATATATTTAGTGCAGAAAGATAAAACAGATCAAAGAATATTTTCTCTTATGTTTGAGACTGCTAACACCATATAACCCAACCATGAACTAACCACACAAACTACATTATAAACAAATGAGTGGATGTCATTAAAATAATATTTTTGAATAGTTCCCATGTTTATAAAAAACCTATTTTCATTTTTCAAAGATTGATATCAATGTCCCTTACTTTAAGCATATTTTAAACATGTAAAATTTAGAATTACCAAAAAAACAAAGCACACAGACTCTAAAATTAGTCTTCAACTGAGAAAAGGGATAGCTAGGAGGGGATTCTGAGTAACTTCCAAAATGAATTTGTTTCAAAAGTCAAATATTCAAAATTTTCATAAATTTATTGCATAAACCAGGTATAGCTGTCACGTTTCTCAAGAAATACAATATCATAAATATATCATAAAGGTGAAATATTTGAATTTAAATCAAATAAATCCTACTGGATGGGATAAAAGATGGGTTCACTCATACTAAATCACACAGTAAAATAGACTGACTTATGGTGAATGGTTCAATCAAGTATATACAATATTTCATCTAATAATTATAATTATTATAATTATACATACATAATAATTATACATACATAAAATGTATCTGTGTATATGTATAAATATATCATCTTAGTCCTAATATACTTAATGGACATATTTTTAAATTATTAGACTATGCTTTACATTGCAAGATACATAGATATAGTTTCTTTGTTTATTTGGTTTTGTTTTTAAACATTTCAACATCTTTAAAAAGTTTAACCATATCTAAGCTTATGGGATTTCATGATCTGAGAAATATATATTAAAACCATAACAACTTAGACTAAGGAAAAGTACAGCCTTTGGTAAACAATTTGTTCTATTACTCATTTTTATTTTTAATAACCACAAATAAAGAATAAAACCTCTAAAAGCAATTTCTACTAAATGTATAAAGGCCCAGAGTAATTTAAAAACAGAATGAAAATAAAAGCTAAAAAGCAGAGCTGAGTTAACCAGGTTTTTTCTGCCTTACAATGATGCTTACTGGGAAAGCTCCCGGCTGTCCCTGCAGCTCCTCCACCTCCTTTATGAGATCTTGTATGCTTTTGTTACTAGGACGTTGCCAAAGGTTATTTTCCACATTGCTTCCAGGATAACAAGGAAGGACACTGTTCGCAAACTGCCTACAGAGAGGACACGTGAATTCTCCTTTGTCCACTGAGAACCCCTGAAGAACCTGGTCATTCTAAAAGATGAAATAAACATAACAGATGTATGATGCACACCTTAACATAGAATAAAATTTATACCACTACATTTTATAGTAAATAAATGAACCATACAAAAGAAAGACATCCCTAATATATGTCATAAAAACATAAAATCTCTCATTTAACTGTTGAAGGTTATCAAATCACCTCTTATCTCATGGCAATCATGCAATAGTTGCCATCACCAATGAACAGCTTAAGCACCCTACTCTTCTCTCAGTACTAAAACATTCAAGCAATGAGGTAATCAATCTGAAGTGTGGATTTAAGATAAAGAGTAACCAAAAAAGTAGGCCACATTAAAGTGGATCACCTTTCTCTTACTCCCTGGCTCCTGTTTTCATAATCTATCAGTGATTACTAGGGAGATTCTCTGAGTGCCCATGTAGGGAGGATAGACAGCTTTTGAGCATAAATTAAGCCAAAAAAAAAATGCGATGTGTCTTCTAAGGTTTCTTAATTGCTGAACACAACTGACTAGACGTTTGTGGTACGTTTGTCTAGGATTAATGGACAGAGGGAAGATTCAGAGTACTCAGAACATAAAAGTGTAATAAGAGGGGAATTAACACCTTCCTTCAGATATTTCTGATAGAAAGAGGAGGAGAAAGAATTCTTCAAAAAGAGACACATAATGCACATGAGCTCTTGCTCATGAGAGACTGCAATGCATACTAACTAAGCAGAGGACTTAAGACAAGAATCCAGGCTGATGCACCTGTTCCCTCCTTTTGCCTGGCGCCATCCCACACCTGTTTTGCTCCTTTGGGCCATTGCTGTTGTATAGCCCTGTCATATTTCTTTTTCCCAGCAGTCTCTCTTACTCTGTTAACTAACCTAACACTTCATCTCAAAATGCACTTTTAATCCATTATGTATATGTATGAATGCAACCATATGACCATTATTACCAACAAGACAAAAATAATGAGAAAGTAAGATACGAAGAAAAGAAAATAAATTTATTTGCCTATGGTTTAAAAAGGTAGTTAATGACTACATCAGAATGAACTTAGGATTTCCAACTCTTAATTTAGTGCTCATTTCACTATATCTTGGATCTCAAATACTTTCACTAATAGAACTGAATTCTATTTTTTTTACTTGTGACATTTAGTTTTTCAAGTTCTTAAAAATGCAACACCTTGTCTTCTTAAATCCAATTCCTTAAACACTTATTAAACTCTATCATGTGTCAAATGATGGCATAAGGAGTTAAGATATATCTTACTTGAGGTACAAACGATGTAAAAGCAGATAGAAACAACTAAATAATAATAATAATAATATGATAAATGCAACAAAGAAGGCTTCCCAGGGGAGGAGATTTGTGAGCAAAGTTTTAGAGATACCAAAGAAGAGTGTACTAGAAGGCAGAGGCAGTGGTCCTGGTCACTGAGGGATGTTCTGTGATAAGCTTCCCTGCAGCCTTAATTTTAAAGAATACTGCATCATCCTCCTCACCTTCTTTGAAACTTGGTTCTTTCCTGAGGCCCCCCAGAAACCCTCTCAACCAGGCATCACTCATTCCCCTTCATCCTCACATCGCATCAGGCTTCTCATCTACTGTGATGGCTCAAGATCTTGCATTCTCCTCTTGCGTTCTAATCTTGCATTCTCCTCTCTGTGTGGCTTGTGTCATCTAATGATGCCACAATTTTCCTTCCATTTTACTAGCCTTCACTGCCTTCAATCACATGAAGACTTTGGTACCAAATCAGTTTTCCTCATCACTCCAAGTCCTACCACCCTCCTATGAAACTTCAGTGTATACGTCAACAATGCATCTTGCATCTGAATCCTTCAACTCCTTGACCTAATCAGCTCCTATGAGCACCTGTTCCCAGGACCACACTCTTGTCCTGTAGTGACCCAAAATTATCCATATCTGGAAGTGCTAATTCACATATCTTATATTCTGACTGCCAACTCCTGTCTCCTTTAGTCCCTTCCTTTTTTATCCCATTTTATCAGGCCATTCCTGTCGTGCCTATACATCATGATCTACCACTTCAAAAACTCTCAAGTCAATACTTCTCATTCCCCTCCACATGTCCTTCCATCATACATACCTAACAAAACTTTCATACAAAATTAATCCAATGTATGACTTCTCTGGTTCTACAAATCAAATGCTATTAGAAAAAACTGAAATCAGTTCTTCCACAACCTATTTCTAACCTCAGAAGTCCAGAATACTGCATGGCAATCTTGCTCCAACACCAGCACTCTCTCACCCAAGTCCAAAGTGGTTTTTCAAAACCACCTCCTCACTTGTGAAGTCCCTTCATCTGCCCCAGCCTTCCCCCTTTACTCTAGGGGAAAAAAAAGCTATCACTCCTGCCTTAGAAAGAAGAGAGTCATGTCAGCTGCTTCAGCTTCCTGACTTCTCCCACCCCAAATATCTAGTTAATAAATCCTATCAATCCTTCCATGCACTTTCTTCCTCTGCTCCTTTGTTAATGTCTCCTAACCAGTCTCCCAACCACAGTGCTGCCAGTATGATTTACCTAATGTAAGATTCTTATTACAAGTCAGAATCTTTCAGTGATCACCATCACCTCTCACCTTGATTCCTTCCTGTCTCTTATGCTGTACATGCAATCTCTCACAAGACTCTTTATATAGAGAGAGTCTTATATTCATATTCTATATACATTTCAAATATCCAACCTCTTCTCCATTTCCACTGTCATGACCAAGCCCAGCCACCATCATCTCTTGCCTCCTAAATGATATCACCACATTCTTTCTTATTCTTCTGCAATCCCACAACAATCCCCTGCGATCTACACAACTACCACAATAAACTTTTGGAGCATGTCATATCTCTGCTTAAGAGTATTTAATGGCTTTAATGTATCTCTGTAAGGAATCTGTCTAAAGTCCAAATTCCTTACATGGACCACAAAGCCCTTTACAATATGACTCCTAATTACTTCTCTAGTCTTCTCTCTCATTACTCAAGCACCTCACTTCATGAAATGTTCTAGCACTTAGCAGATGTTCCAATAACACCCTGTATACCAGGGGTGTCAAACTCTTTTTCATCAGGGGCCACATCAGCTTCCCAGTTGCCTTTAGAGGGCTGAATGTAATTTTAGGACTGTATAAATGTAACTACTCCTTAACTGTTAAGGAGTTGAAATTACATTCAGCCCTTTGAAGGCAACTACAAGGCTGATTTGGCCCCTGGTGAAAATGAGTTCAACACCCCTGCTGTATACACTTCATAATACTTAGCACATATACTGCAACTGTTCATTTCTATCTCACACAATGCATAGTAAACTGATTAAGAGAAACTGCGTCCTGTTCACTACTGTATCCTGAAGATCTATCACAGTACCTAGAACACTGTAGGAACTGCATAAATATTTGTTGAATAAATAACTGAATAAAGACGTATAAAAAAGAATAATGTGCTTATGGAGCTTTTAATTAACTCAATGCTGAAATGATGGAAGGTAAAGCCAAAGGAAAAGGCAAGCCCAGATAAAAGAGTGCCTTGAATGCCATTCAAAGAAGAGTAAATTTTATCCCATCAGGACTAAGTCAGTATAGAATCTTTAAGCCATAAGTCATCAGATTTACATTTTAAAAAGACCAATGTCATGATTAAACTAGACTTGGAATAAGGAAATTGATAGGAAAGCAAATGCAATTGTGAAGAGATAAAGGCATACACACAGCAGAAGTGGGAATAATTAAGACAGAAAGAGTGAGAGTTAGGAGACAGAGTCAGTAGAATTTGGTAAGAGACTGGATGTGAGAGGTAAGGAACAGAAAAGGGAAAAAGAAATCCACTGCTTCTGAGTTAGGAATATGGGAATAGAGTAGACCATGCTTTTAAGAAGTTGAGCTGAGCAAAAGACAAAGACTGCAGTTACAGGGGAATGCAAGGCCAAGCGAAGGAAGTTTAAATGGCAAATTTTGGTGTCTTTATGAACTGAAAAGGGACAGACCAGGCAGAAAAACTGAAGATGAAGAGAAAACAAATTTACTTACTGATAAATCAAAGCCCCTGTGGTAATGGGAACAGAATACTATGGCATAAACATAAAGATTATTCCTCTGAAGAAGGAATACTACCTCAAAGACTAGAAAAGAAAGGATTGGTTTTAAGATGCAGTCATTTATCAAGAAATAGAAAAGCAAGGTAGGAAGCTAAAGCAGTATGTGAAAGAAAACCACTGTTTTCTGGTAAGAGGGAAGGGATCTTGGGATGTAGCCGAAGAGTGGGATAGGGAAGGCAAAGGTTTGGAATGGCTGCTAAGGAGACTGGAAGAGAAACCTGATCAAAGACAGATAAATAAATCAATAAGCAGTAACTACAGTCTGTGATTCTAGACCAGCAATTTTCAACCTTTTTCATATCATGGCATATAAAATCTAATTACTTAAATTTTGCAGCACACTAAAAAATATATATAGGGTCCAAGCAGAAGTAACTCCTGCTTAAGGTGGTTGGTAGGGAATTATATGACTATAATAATTTATGGTTTTAATTTGAACATTGCACCTAAATGTCATATGGTGTGCTTGAGTGTAATATTGTTATGTGACAGAATTACATGCTTATGATCTTGTAATAAAAAGGGGGCATTATTTGTGCCAGCCCCTGTATTTTGCCAACCTGACAAAAAAAATAGGTATAATTTTGATTCATTCACACTGACTAAATAGTAAGTTGTTGCATGTTTTAGAAATTCTTACAGCACACCAATGTGTTATGGCACACTGGTTGAAAATTGCTGCTCTCGTCTGAGACACTATTGTAGGAAACCAGTAGTTTATGGAGGTGCTAGTTTACTTAGTTTTATGATTTTTTTCTAGCAGAGCTAGCTGCCTGGGTCTATGACCAAAGGAGGTGGGTTAAATGTCTGGTATCGCAAGTGGAATGGGGAAAGGACAGGTGGGCAAGGCAAGGCAAAAGCTAATGCACTAGGGGAACTGGATTAAAGGACTAAAGGATTAAAAGACTAGAGATCTTTATGCCAGAAGCAAAACATACGAGTGAAAATAAAAGAATTTTTAAAAAATCAAATAATACAGTAGCATAGTAAAGCTTAATATTTCAGAACTAGAATAGCAAAGTATGAAATCACAGCCATGGAAGTCAGTCGCCAAAGTCAAGTGAAAAAATGAAATCCCTGAAGTCGAAGAGGTGAAAAAACCGTAGTCTGGATAGTTCAAATGATATACGTAATATCAGGAAAGATATATAACCTTGAAAAATTATTCAATTAACTTACCCGTAAGGATTCCATGTAAGATTTATGACAATCTATATGTAATGTGTGGCCACAGGTTTGTACGTAAACACCTCCTTCCCAGCCAATTGATATTGCCAAGAGACAAGAACTCTTAAAAAAAAAAAGACAAAATCAATTAATTTTAAAGAAGTATAAACATGTTCAAATATATCCACATAAACCTCTGACTGATTTCATATCATCACACTAATGTGGACTTTGTACTTTTGTGATATAAACTAATATCTAACTTGACAGCCTTAAGGCAATAGCTTTGAACTAGAAATTCCATAAAATTTTAGCTTCTAAAACTCTATGCTCATTATGAAAAATAATTATGAATTAGCCTTTCTCCACCCCATAAAATATAAGCTCTCAATGTTATATTAGAGTTCAGTGTAAACTATGCTGCTCTTGGTTTTACCTGCCCTATATGGTACTTAATCTCTCTGTGATTGACATTAACAATGTCCTTCTTAAAATGTCTACTTCCCTTTGGCTTTCATAATGAGATTCTCTTTTGGTTTTCCTCCCATCTCTTTAACCATTTGATTTAGGCCTCCTTTTAAGACTCTTCTGCCTTCCCCTTCTCTTTCAATGTTTATATTCCTCAAGATTCTATTCTTAGTGTTAATCTTTCCTCATTAAAATTATTCTCCCTAAGTGATTTAATCAGTAAATTCAACTCCCTCTGAGCTGGATGTCTTGCAAAACTGACAGATACAAATATTTAGCTGCCAACCAGAAATCTCCAGTTTGACATCCATCAGATAACACAAAATTAATGTGTCAAAAACTTGTCATTTTCTCCATTAATCTTCCCTTTCCTCTTGGTTTAAAAACTGTATAATCTATTTAGTCACCAAATCAGAAAGCTAAGAGTCATTCTACATAACACCCTTTCCTTTGCACCACAGTCTTAGTTCCCAAACTGTGTGGAATCTATTGCATAGCACATGATGTTAGCCTGTCCTCTTCATTATAATATTCAAGTCTGTATCATTTGTTGTGTGTGGGGGTGGGGGAGTCGGGGGGAGTATTCTTATATAAAGTTTCTTAACTGGTCCTCTTGGCTCTGATTTCATCTCTCCATGATGCATCCTCCACATGGCTAATAACCCCCCAAAAGTGCCTTAACATTTACAAAGGTTTAATATAATACACAATAAAGAAGGGAAACATTATATAAGCTAACTACATACTCATTTGAAATTGGTTTTAAAAGTTAATTGCTTCTATCTCCTCTTTTTCCTACATCTTCAACTTCTTCTCTAATTCCTTCCCTTAAACCTGTAAACAGGCTTAAACATTTCCTTCCAAAATAATTTTGAGTTTTCATTTGGCCTCTATCAAATAGCACTTGGCCCCGAACTTCAGTTCACCCTCTGGAGTCTGTAGCAAATAGATGGCCAAGCAAGAGCAATATGAGGCATAAGGTCTAATATGAGTGACAGCTATGATAAAATATTTGAAAGCCATAAAAATTGAGTAAAACTTTAAATTTTATTTTTATATTAGAAAGAAATTTATACATTATAAACATGACCAGATCATCTTTAAACAATAGTAAACAAAGTTCTGATATTAAATCAAGACTCTTCATGAGCATCTGAAAGTTGAAACTATTCCAGTGCAAAATGCTTTCCTAGCAGATTTAAATATATGTGCAGCAACATAAATCAAATACTCACAGCAGGTGAGCTAGCTCCTGCTGTTATAAATCAGAAAAACAACAGGAGACCTGCTCATCTCTGTTTTATGACTTGCAGCCAGTTGAAGTAGAAGCAGATTGTGGCATTAGATCATTTTAGAATGGTTGGTAGTCTGTTAATAAACAAGCTGCTCTCTTTGACAATGTATTATGAAGATGTAATTAATCTTTCTTTTAAAAAATTATTTATTTACAGAGAGGGGAAGGGAGGGAGAGGTATTAATGTGAGAGAGAAGGGTCAATCAGTTTCCTCTTGCACACACCTCAACCAGGGAGGAACCCGCAACCTAGGCATGTGCCCTGACCAGGAATCAAACCAGTAACCTTTCGCTTTGTGGGATGATACCCAACCAACTGAGCCACACCAGCCACAGCTAATCTTTCTTTTTAATAAAAGCAGTTAAACTAAAATGGCAAGTCACTTGTTAATGTAACTGTTAGATGTGTTATTTTAATCTGCTAGACTCAAAAAAAGCATTTACTAATATGAGACTAATATTTTAAAAACAGTTCAATGATGTGCCCAGCACTGTGCTTAAGTGCTTACCATTGAATATTCACAACCTCAATATTTATTAAAACCTCACACAGTAAGTGGTGTTATCTATTTTACAAAAAAGGAATAAAGGTTTACCAATTTCACTCAGTTATAAATGGTAGAGCACAAGTTCAAACCGAAGTCTATCTGACTCCAGCGCTCTGGTTCTTCCCCTACTGTGTTACATCTCTCATATATAACTCTTCCAGTTTCAATAGTAACTGTACTGTCTAACATGACTAAAATTCTAAATGTCAAATGTATGCATTTGATCAGAAGAGAGCAGAATCTAAACAGTTTAATTCTATAATCAAAATCAGTGTCCACTGATAGTAAATCTCTATACAGTCTATCTTCTGACTACCAAACTTTGGTACTCTTTGCTAGAATAATTAAGAACTCCTATATGCATCTACAACACACATAGCATGTGCTAGTCCCTCAGGAAACTATATAATTAATTAAAGAAAAGGCTCCAGACCTTCAGAGGCACAGTTTAGGGATCACACCATACACGAGGTCTGTCAGGAAAAATTCAGCCATTGTTAATATAATGAGAACAGTTTGTGTGACATCTATGTAACCTGGCAGCTAAGGATAGTAGACTAGAATGTGCATGTGTGAACAATGATAACTTCACTGTACTAGTCAGTGGGGGTGGCAGATGCTGCTGAGTGAACATGTGTACTGTGTGGCTGTCACATTCAAAATGACTGAGCGAGTAGAGCAAGGAATCTGCATCAAATTTTGTGTTAATCTTGTACATTTCTCTGCAGAAATTATTCAGATGGTTCAGAAGGCCACCCCTATGGCCAACTAGTGGTGGCAGCTTCATCACAACAACACACCTATTCATGCATCATGTCTCATGCAGTTTTGTGGTAAAACATCAAATCACCTGGGTGACTCAGCTCCCCTATAGCTCAGATTTGGTGCCCTGCAACTTCTGGCTTTTCCCAAAACTAAAATCACCTTTGAAAAGGAAGAGATTTCAGACCACTGATGAAATTCAGGCAAATACGATAGGGCAGGTGATGGCAATTGGGAAAACTATATGCAGTCTAAAGGTGCCTACTTTGAAGAGTACTGAGGTATCTTTGTACTGTGTACAATGTCTCTGGTATCTAACATCTTCTTCAATAAATGTCTCTATTTTTTTTACTACATGGCTATATACATCCTGGACAGACCTTGTATATGAAAAATAACCATTATATTAAGTACACAAAAGTATCAATATAAAAATAAAGTCTCATAATCACTAACAGATACATAACAAATGTTCAGATTTCAGAATCTATTAAAGAAAAGATCTTTTTCTAGAAATGATTAAGTACTCTGTCTCCAAGAAAGAGACACCCTACTTTTTCTCTCCTTTATTAGATCTCCCCTTCCCTGAAAATCATTTTGCTTTTAGGTCTGGATTATATTTTGATTAAATGAAGTCATTTTTCTATTTGGCTTCAGGATTTACCTTTAACCATTTACTCTAAAGTTATTCAGATTTCCAGTCAGGATGGTGGCATAGGTAAACACACTTCACCTTCTTGCACAACTACAGGCAAAAATTGCAACGAGACCTCAAAACAAAACACCTAGAAGCATCAGAAAATCAAGCTCTATGGAAGTCTGAGAACCAAGGATTTAAAGAAGCCACGCTTCTCCAGATGGGTAGGAGCAGCAGAGACGTGGCGATGGACAGAGAGGCGCAGTGACGTGGTGTGGCGCAGAGAGGTGGTGGAATGGGCAGTCCCACGTTCATATGTGGTGGATAAAAACTGAAGGGATACCTCAGGAACAAAGGATCCCAGCCACAGGCCAGATCACACAGGTGGTGTAGCCCAGGGTTAAAGCACCAGGAAGAGAAATCTCCATAACTACTGGCTGCAAAAACCAGTGGAGCTTGCTGCTGGATTTTCAGGAGACTCCACTTAATGGACTGCACAGACTTAGAATTTATGAGGTTTACCCCCCTCTAAGATTCAGCACCACGGAAACAGGTAAAAAAGCACCAGGTACGTATAGAGAGTATGTGTGTGACTGAAAACAGGGCCAGTGCCAGGAAAACCTTCAGAGGCCAGGAGAGGCATTTTCCCCTTTCCAAGCCCACCCCTACACAGAGCCACAAAATGGTGAAATGGGTTGCCCCTGCCCTGCTGAGTACCTAAGGCTCTGTCCCACACAACTTACAGGTACCTTTTCTACAATAGGCCACGCTACTAAAACAGGGAGTCAAAGCAGCTCTTCCTAATACACAGAAACAAACACAGGGAAGATGCCAAATTGAGGAGACAAAGAAATATGGCCCAAATGAAAGAAAAGAGCAAAAGAACTAAATGAAATGGAGATAAGCAATCTATCAGATGCAGAGTTCAGAGCACTGGTTATCAGGATGCTCAAAGAACTCAATGAATACAGCAAAAACATAAGGGAAGAAATGAAGGTTACACTAAGTAAAATAAAGAAAAATCTATAGGGAACCCACAGTGGAGAGGACAAAGCCAAGTTTCAAATCAATGATTTGGCTCATAAGGAAGAAATAAGCATTCAACCAGAACAGCAAGAAGATATAAGAATTTTTTAAAAATTAGGATAGTATAAGGAGCCTCTGGGACATCTCCAAACATACCAACATCTGAATCACAGGGGTGCCAGAAGGAGAAGAGGAGGAGCAAGAAATTGAAAACTTATTTGAAAAAATAATGAAAGAAAACTTCCCCAATTTGGCGAAGGAAATACACAAGTGCAGGAAGCACAGAAAGTCCCAAACAAGTTGGATCCAAAGAGGGCCACACCAAGACATGTCATAATTAAAATGCCAAAGGTAAAGATAAAGAGAGAATCTTAAAAGCAGCAAGAGAAAGGCTGATAGTTACCTACAAAGCAGCTCCCATAAGACTCTCAGCTGATTTCTCAAAAGAAACTTTGCAGTCTAGAAGGGACTGGCAAGAAGTATTCAAAGTAGGGGAGGGTGGTAATGAGGGGGAAGTGGGGAGGACGGGAGGGGGGACTGGATTGGGAGTAAAAAGGAGAAAACTGTATTTGAACAATGATTAAAATAAAATAAAATTAAAAAAAAAAAAGAAAAAAGAAATTCAACACCCAAAAAAAAACAAAAAAAAAGAAGTATTCAAAGTGATAAAAAGCAAGGACCTACAACCTGGATTGCTCTACCCAGCAATGCTATCATTTAGAATGGAAGGGCAGATAAGGTGCTTCCCAGACAAGGAAAAGCTAAAGGGGTTCCTCATCACCAAGCCATTATTACATGAAATGTTAAAGGGACTTATTTAAGAAAAAGAAGATCAAAACTATGAATATAAAATGGCAACAAATTCAAAACTATCAACTGAATCTAAAAAAGAAACTAAGCAAACCACCAGAACAGAAACAAAATCATAGATAAGGAGATTATTTGGAGGGTTATCAGTTAGGAGGGAGAAGGGAAGAAAGTGTTAGGGAGAAGGTTCAGGAATTAAGAAGCATAATCGGTAGGTACAGAATAAACAGGTGTATGTTGAGAATAGTATAGAACAGGGGGATCAAACTCATTTTCACCAGGGGTCACAGCAGCCTCAAGGTTGCCGTCAAAGGGCCAAATGTAATTTTAGGACTAAATAAATGTAACTACTCCTTAACTAGGGGCAAGGAGCTTGGTGCTGCTGCTAGATAAAACAAGGTGAAGGGCCGGATTCAGCCTGAGGGCCTTGTATTTGCTATCTGTGGTACAGAAAATGGAGAAGCCGAAGAACTTACATGCACGACCCATGGACAAGAACTAAAGGGGGAATTGCTAGAAGCAATGGGGTACTGGGCAAAGGGAGGCAAAGTGGGAAAACCTGGGGCAACTGTAATAGCATAATAAAATATATTTTTAAAAATAAAATGAAATAAAGAAAAATAAAGTGATTCAAATGATAAAATTAAAATCAAGATTATTTGAGGAAAATAATCTAAATAAAGGTGGTAGTAAATTTCTGCAAAAGCAGAACTTAGCACAGTTTTCATTATTTTCTTCAAAATGAAGATATCTGTCCATCTCTGACTAATAAAGTAATATATATATATATGAGGGAGGACTCAAAAAAAAACACAGAATTTAGGGCCTTTTCCCAAGTTCACGTGTCCTGCGGGCCTACTTGCTGGTGTCTCCTTGAGGTCACAGCACAAGAGCAGAATACAAACTGTAGCGGCCAGAGCCATTGCCAGACAGGCATTCAGAAAGTTTCTTCCCCTCCCGGACTGAGTGTTGGTTGAAAAGTGTGCTGCAGAAACTGTAACCAAAGGAGGCATTATACTTCCAGAAAAATCTCAAGGAAAAGTATTGCAACAACTGTCATAGCTGTTGGATCAGGCTCCAAAGGAAATGGTGGAGAGATTCAACCAGTTAGTGTGAAAGATGGAGATAAAATTCTTCTTCCAGAATATGGAGGCACCAAAGTAGTTCTAGACAAGAGGTGTTATTTCTTATTTAGGAATCATGACATTCTTGGAAAGTATGTAGACTGAAATAAATCACTATTGAATGGCATCACGTGATGCAGCCCATTCCATTGAAGTACTGAAATCTTTCATCATGTAAATAATGTCTCTTCTACAATAAACTGAATTTATTTTTAAGAAACCATAATTTATATAAAACACTGCGTATTTATTCTTACATGTTTAAACTTCAGTCACCTTCAAAGTACTCTCTATTTGATGTAATACACCTATCGAGACTTCTTTCTACTGCTCAAAACAGTTTTTGAATACATTAATTTTGATACCCTTTAGTGCTTCTGTCTGTTTTTGTTTCTCCTCTTCTAATCAGCAAACATTTCCCTTTGAGGATGTTTTTTCATCGGGGAAACAAAAAAAATTCGCTTGGGGCAAGATTGGGTGAATGGGGGTGGGGGGGTACGGCATGGGCGTCATGCTATTTAGGTCTAAAAGCTGAACACTCAACGCAATGTGGACAGATGCACTTATAAGTCACCCATCACAAAATGGGTAAATGTAATAGCATAACCAATAAAACATATTTAAAAAAAAAGAAATGGGCAAATGCATTGAAAGAGTCTTCAAAAAAATTCAATGAAACCAAAGGAAGCCTCTTACAACAATGCCAGTCAGCACACTGATAGAGATGGGTTCCAGGAAGACTCACCTAGTAGGGAAAGCCTGTACTACAAGAGGCCCACCCTCTGAAGATAATTCTGGTTTTTTGGGGGGTCCCTCCCTCATATACACTGCAAAACATTCAAAGAATAAACAAAAGAAGTATGAAAGTTTGTGGGTTTATATTTTTTTCCAAATAATAATAATTTCATTTTAAAGCCTCAAAATATATGGAAGCATGATCCTCATTATCTAACCAGAACTACCTTTATAAAGCCTAATACCTGAGCCCTCCTAAATTGCTGCATGAAAGATCATTATGAGCCTTACCACACAGATGAGGAAATTGAGTGCTTATTTGGCCAAGTTCACAGTATTAAGAAATGGCAGAATCAAGACCAAACTAGTGTTTCTGATCTGCACTCTTTCTACACTACAGGACACCTCCACAATTAGAGCCATCTTCTCCAGATTTCACCATAAACCTTCTCCTCAGTCCAAACCGCTGAACCACACTCAACTCTGTCTCCTACCATCACTAGGTCAGTTACTGTTTATTCTCATTAAGCATTCTGTCTTTTACCTGTCCTTTTAGTTTCTTACACACACTCCAGTGCATTATGGGCAAGAAAAAATATATTTGGAAATCTATCCAGATTATGATCTCAAATAGCTAAATAAAAATAATGCTTCACTTTACAATTTAAGCAATTGCTTCTCATCTGTTTACTTACCTGAAGATACAAAATCCAAAAAACTACAGGTGAAAGAAATCCCATTTGATAATCCAGTCAGGAAACATTAAGAATGGTACAGAAATTTTATAAAGAAATTAAAGCTGCAGCAACTAAATAAATAAAATTGGTCTTCTAAGACATATGACAACTGAGTGCTAAATTCACTAGGTACAAAAGCTAGACAAAAATCTACCAAGTTCACAAGAAATCATAGAAGCCATGTATTAAACCTGACCCTACTTTACATTTAAACAGCATTAAATAAGATTTCACTGTATATCTTTATATGAAAGTAAAATAAGGAGACAAAAATCTTCATAAAATATCCATACCATATCTAAAAGTTTTTATAGAGTTAATACTTATTATTCCATTATACTGAATTTGTACACCTCCCACTAAACAAATGTAAAACAAAGGTGTAACATTTATAACCTGAAATGTTTACTTATTAATAGATTTCCATTTTACTATTCACAAATTAATTTTTTCTAATAAAGTTCCAGATTCCAAATTAGAATGACATTTATTAGAAGAAAAAATATAAAACTCTGCCATGAATTTTGCAAACAAAAATACTCATTGATAAAAATGATACTCACATCCTTAAAATAACGCTGTAATAATGAAAGCCTCACGTCGTGAACTGCTGCACATGTGTCCCAAGGGTAAATCTGCTCCTCTTCAGTGATGGGCAGCGTTTTGGGCTCAATGTTGTCACGGCACTGCCCCAAAACTACATTAATGTCAGAGATAAGAACTCATTAAATGACCAGCATACAGACCTGGTTCACCATAAAAGCTGCTATTTACACCCAGCTACACTAATTTTTGCACTATTTGAATGTTGGTAAAGACCCCAAAAAGGTGGTATTCTAGCTCTAACTTCAAATACACCAATACTTAATCTTTAAATAACGTGAAATATGAGTATGAACTCTAGGTGGGTGGATTGATGGAGGATGGTTTCCAAAGTCTGTGGACTTTGAAGGTCTACTGAAAAGGTCTAGAAGTTATGACACTCCAGTATCAATAAACTTCATTTATAAATACACCATCTCTCATGGAAAGGAAACAGATTCTTAGAGGAAAACCTGAGTCCAGGGTTGGGGAAAAGTTCAAGATGAGCCTGGCATTTTGTGTAATAAAGATCAAGGGTAATGGTAACCCTGAGGGGGCAGGTCATGAGGACCTAAAGGAGTTCTGACTGGTCAAATCTGAGAAAATTTCATTACTGAAAAGAATAATGGTAACAGATAATATATTCATTGATTCAGATGAGGAACATCAATTAAAAAGATAAAGGATAAATTGTTAGTGTCTCAATGTATTATCATCCTATAGATCACCTACCACCTTAGCCAAGTGACCAAACCTCGCTGGCCTCATCAACAACAGGACAAGTTGTCACTATGAACCTCATGCTACAGAAGAACTGACTTAGACTCTTCAAATATTTTTGAAGGGCTGGAGAAACTGTCTTAGAGTAAAGGAGACCAACAAGAAATGGCGACTAAATGCAATGCATGATCTTTCCTTGGCTCTTGGATCCAGAAACAAAAACTTTGCTATAAAAAATATTATTGGGATAATTGAGAGAAGATGAACATACAGTATTAGATGTTATTAATATTAAATTTCTCAGGTATAATGATGATACTTGGTTATATAAAACATATCATTGTCTTAAGAGATACAGTCTAAATTATTTAGGAATAAAATGTCATGATGTCTACCATCATCTACTGAAGAGGAGAGGGAAAGAAAAATAATATGACAATATGTCAATTATTGGTGATTATAAGTAAAAAGTATTCAACTTCTCTGTAGATAAAAAATGAAAAGCTGGGAAAAGAAGTGTATGGAAAAAGGAGAAGAACACACACTATAATTTTATAATTGTAAAACATCAAAACACAAAAAAAGGGAGTGGGGATATAAACACAGGGTGCTATACATTATTATAAGACTCAACAGCATAGGAGGAGCCATTATGAGGGGAGGGAATATCAGGTGTATTGTTGTGGGCCTAGGCCCCAAGTTTTGAAGAGATTTATAGTAGCTGCAGAAAGAAAAGAAGCAAATAAATCCTACCAACTACAAAATAATGAATTATCCATGATGTATAATTCTCATACGCTTCTGAATTGGTTTGTTAGTATTTCACCATATCTTTATGTGGCTTTTGTATCAGGGTAATGCTGGGCTCACAGGATAAATTAGGAAGTGTTCCCTCCTCTTTTTTTTGACAAGTCTGAGAATAATTGTTGTTCATTACTTAAATGGTTGTTAGAACAACCAGGGAAGCTATCTGGTCCTAGGCTTTATTTATTTAGATGTTTTTAATTACTGATTCTATTTCTTATTTAAGGTCTGCTCAAATTTGCTAGTTCTACTTGAATCAGTTTGGGTAGTTTGTTTTCAAAACTTACCCATTTCATCTAACACCAAATCTGTTGACAAAATTATTCATAATATTCTCTTACAATCCTTTTTATTTCTGTAAGGTCTGCAGTAATGTCCTCATTTTTGTTTCTGATTTTTAACTATTTGTGTGTTTTTTTTTTCCTTGGTCACTCTAGCTAAAAATTTTGTCCATTTTGATATTGATTTTCTGATTCTCTCTAGTATTTTCCTATTCTCTCTTTCATTTATCTTTCTTCTAGTCTTTATTTCTTTCCATCTGCTAGCTTTGGGGTTAGCTTGTGCTTATTTTTCTAGTTCCTAAAAGTATAAAATTAGGTTACTGATTTAAGATCTTTCCTAATGTAAGCATCTGCAGCTATAAATTTCCCTCTGTGCTCTGTTTTCACCCCACCACCAAGTTTTGGTATGTTGTATTTCAATTTTCATTTGTTTCAAAGTACCTTCTAATTTCACTTGTAATTTCTTCTTTGACCCACTGGTTGTTTAAGAATGTGTTATGTAATTTCCACATATTTGTAATTTTCCAATTTTCCTGCTGTAACTGATTTCTACTTTCATTCTTTGTGGTCAGAGTAGATCCTCTGGATGGTTTCAGTCTTTTTAAATGTATTGAGACTTGTTCCATGGCCTAACACACGGTCTATCGTGGAGAACATTCCATGTCCAGTAGAAGTATTCTACTTCCCCAATGTAGAATACAGTTGAGGAAACTGTATTCTACAATTGTTAGGTTGTATGTTCTATACAAGTTTTTTAGGTTTAATTCTTTCATAGTATTGCTAAAGTGGTTTATTTCTTTTTTTAATCTTCCGTCTAGATATTCTATCCAATATTGAAAGTGGGACACTGAAGTCTCCAACTATCATTGTAAAACTATTTCTCCCTCCAATCTATTTTTGCTTCATATTTTGGGCCTCTGATGTTTGGTGTGTATATGTTTATAACTGTTATATCTTCTAACCCTAACCCTACCTCAAAATACTTTAATGTGGGTGGGAGACGATGGAGAATATTCAGAAAAATCCTTCAAATTAAAAAAAAATAATTTTTTTGTCAACTATGGATGGGCAAACATATCAATTTGCTGTTATGCTGTTTCAAGAATAACAGCTTCTACAATAGCAGATCAAGATATAAGGGCAAAGCTATCTCAATATGCCTTATGCAGTTAAAATATTTAAACTGACAATATTTCTGGGATTAAAGCACCTCCAGATTTTAGAATAACTAAATTGCCAAATGCTGACCTCAGTTATTGGCCACCTAGCCTTGGTAATACACCGCATCATTTTAAGGAAAGACTGTAACATATAAAGAGATGTCTTTGTTAAAAAGTTCTTCCAACACTCATGTCTAGGAAGGTGAGATAAAACCAGATTAAGAATCTTTATTATACAAATCCTAATCGATTCTTGCTATGTAGATCTATAGTTATATCTAGACAAAGACACAACTTCCATTCAATGCATGTATGTATTAATCTGTTACAGATACTTTGTCTCTAATATGTTCGTTCCCACTGAAAAATTACTTTAACTTTACCTGAGGATGCTTGTAATAGGACAACCAGTCCTGTAGGTCTGTCTTCAGAGGAAGGGCCGCTCTGTCCACAAATAACACAATCATACACCGCCTCAGAAACCTGTGGTTCTGCTGTGGTGATCTCCATAGGAATATCATTCTCGGGAGAATCTGAGAAGAGAAACCACTCTTTAATGGAAATGTGAAAAATTAAGTTCAAGTAATTGTGAGCTTCCATACCCATAAAGTTATAAAATATTAAAATTCTGGAAATAATACCTTGCTAAAATAAAATATTTACTCAGAAAAAGATAATAAAAAGCAAAGAGTTGATATAATGAAAGACCTTAAATAATATATGATTAAAAACTGCTAATATTGTATCATTCACATACAAAATTGAAATGGAAAACAAAGAGGCAAAGACATTTTTATCAAAAAAAGCTTTAAAATATTATAATTTAAGGAAATTGCTTTAATTGTCTTTCAGGCACCTCGGAAGCAAAATTTATAACATTGCAGCTCTCAGGGGGTGGGAGAAGAATGATGATATTTACTTGGAGATAAAAAAGGAACAAGCTATTTCTCCTTCACTTTCAATTCTAGTGATTGTATCTTGGCAACAGTAATTATCAATATATTTATTTATGTAGAGAAATCACTTAAATATGACCATATATATTCATAAAGCAGAACTGCTATAGAAAGTAACAGTAATCCTCTGGTGGCATAATGTTGATAACAGCAAGAAATAAAATACTTAGTTGATAATGATTTTCTGATAAAGACTCTTAAATTCACAAAGATCAGAGGCATATTCCACAGTTACAAAGGAATCAGTAGAGGGGGTTGGGAAGACCAGAAGAGCAGAAGTGATTTATGGCTCACTTAAAAGAAGAAAACATACCTAAATAAAGATGCAAAAATACATGACAGAAATAGAAAAAGAAAGACATCAAGTTCAGATACATTTAATAAGAATCCATGCAGATAAGCATATATCTGACAGATACTGAAAGTAACTGAGAGGACAAGTGAAAGAAGCCTAAAATAAAACTTTGGATAATATCTGGTATTAATGGAAATAAAAAATAAGCCAATAAAGAAATCAGAGAAAAATCAATAATATACAAGTAGAATCAGAACAAGAAATCTCAATGTCTATGAAAATACGATTAATGAATCAAAATGAAAAGATTTCAAAAGAAAGTACCAAAGGCCATGAAGACTTGATATGTGGTTACTGGTTTTTAGGAAGAAAATTTTAGCACAGAAAAGAAAGGATGTGTCTGCTCTCAGGTTCAAAGGAGAATAAACACCTGACTTAAAGTGACATGAAATAATTCAGGCTCACCGTAAATGCCAAAGAGATTGCATTTTATTAACTCTGTCTCACTCGCAAAGATAGTTTTCCTTATCTTTTTCCTTTTTTTTTATACTGAAGTACAATCAACTTGAAAATTTCAAGGAAATCCTAATACTAAAATGCAATACTAGAGAAGCTGCTAAGTCTCATTTTCTACAGCTTTAAAATGTAAAGCCTGACAGTGCAAAAGGGATGAACATAAAACAGAGGACCTCTTTTCATGCATAGTAATATTATATTTGAATTCTGACTCTAATAATTAGATAGTAATGTCCATCTTTATTTTTCTTCAAAAAATAAAAAGATCATGGTTTATTTCTTTTAAAAAAAGGAAACCACTGCATCTATGTATTGTAATATTATGTTAAAATATGTTATTGGCAATTTATGATTGATTCTATCATTCTGGTACATTTAAAACAGAGTTAGATTCTCTTCTCATGCTCTGTGTTCCATCTTGGGACCTCCAACCTCCTAAATGACTTTTTAAATTTGCATACATTAAGATTCACTCTGTTGTAAAGTTCTGTGGGTTTTGACAAATGTACAGTGTTATGTACCCAATTTTATAGCATCATTCAGAATAATTTCATTGCTCTAATAAAATCCTCTGTGCTTTACCTATTTAGCCTCTCACCACTCCGAACCCTGGCAACCAATGATTTGCTTACAGTCTCTATAGTATTGCCTTTTCCAAAATATCACACAATTGGAAACATACAGTATGTGGCCTTTCCAAACTGCCTACTTTCACCAAGCAATACGCATTGAAGATTCATCCACATCTTGCATGATTTGATAGTTCATTCCTTTTCATTGCTGAATAGTATTCCATTGCATGAATGTACCACAGCTTATTCATATACTGAAGGATATCTTGACTACTTCCAGTTTTGAGCAATTATGAATAAAGCTTCTATAATCAATCATGTATAGATTTTTGTGTGGACATAAGTTTTTTTTAAAGAATGAGTATTTATAATTTATCTTTTTAAGATTTTATTTATTTATTTTTAGAGAAAGGGAGGAGGAAAGAGAGGGAGAGAAACATCAATATGTGGTTGCCTCTCATGCACCCCTGAACTGGGAACCTGGCCCCGCAACCCAGGCATGTGCCCTGACTGGGAATCAAACCAGTCAGGGTTTGATTCACAGGCCAGAGCTCAATCCACTGAGCCACACCAGCCAGGGCCTGGACATAAATTTTTACATTAGTTGGATAAACACTAAAAAGCATGATGACTGGATTAAATCATAAGCCTAAGTTTAGCTTTGTAGGAAAATGTCAAATTCTGACTTCCAGCCAAGATGGAGGCATAGGTGGATGTACTGTACCTCCACGCACAACCAAGATTAGAACAACAACAATTTAGAAGCAGAATAACACCAAGAACTGACAGAGAATTTATCTGAATGGAAGTCAGACAGCCAAGAAGTTGAAGTAGACCTGTTCATCCAGACTGGTAGGAGGGGCAGAGACAAGCAGCCTGGCGCGGGTCGCAGTGAGGAGAGCAGAGAGAGTTAGGCTCATAAGGCAATTGGGGGCACGTAAGGCATCTGGGGCGTGCAAGATCACAACAGGTGGACCTCAATACACAAGCGGCAGCTGGCAGACCCAGTGAGACTGCGATTGTGGAGCAGGACAGAGCGCACAACTCAGTATACCAGAGAAGGGACTGAGGTCCCATGGAGAACGGAGCTATCGCCATTGTTCCCTCCCACCCCACCCCCCCGACCCTACATACAATGTCACAATCTAGTGACTGGGGTGCCCCGCCCTGGTGAACACCTAACGCTCCACCCCTCACCGTAACAGGAGCGACCAGATCAAAAAAAAAAAAAAGAGAGAGAGAGAGACATGTCTCAAACAGAAGAATAGATCAATGCCCCAGGACTCATCATTTTAAGTAACCAAGAGATAGCCAACCTATCAGATGCACAGTTCAAAACACTGGTGATCAGGAAGCTCAGAGAATTGGTTGATTTTGGGTGCAAATTAGATGAAAAAATGCAGGTTACCATAAAAGAAATGAAGGAAAATGCACAGAGAACCAATAGTGATGGGAAGGAAACTGGGACTCAAAACAATAAAGTGGACAAGAAGGAAGAAAAAAACAACCAAACAGGAAAGATAGATAAATAAGAATTAAAAAAAAAACGAGGAGAAGCTTAGGAACCTCCAAGACATCTTTAAACGTTCCAACATCCAAATTATAGGGGTACCAGAAGAGGAAGAGGAAAAGCAACAGATTGAACACGTATTTGAACAAATAATAAAGGAGAACTTCCCCATTCTGGCAAAGGAAATAGACTTCCAGGAAGTCCAGGAAGCTCAGAGAGCCCCAAAGAAGTTAGACCCAAGAAGAAACACACCAAGGCACATCATAATTACATTAGCCAAGGTAAAAATGAAGGAGAGAATCCTAGAAGCAGCAAGAGACAAGGGGACAGTCACCTACAAAGGAGTTCCCATCACACTGTCAGCTGATTTCTCAAAAGAGACCTTACAGGCAAGAAGGGGTTGGAAAGAAATATTCCAAGTCATGAAAGACAAGGAAGGACCTATATCCCAGATTACTCTATCCAGCAAAGCTTTCATTTAGAATGGAAGGGCAGATCAAGTGCTTCTCAGATAAGGTCAAGTTAAAGGAGTTAATCATCACCAAGCCCTTATTTTATGAAATGTTAAAGGGACTTATCTAAGAAAAGAAGATACAGAAAAAAATATGTATAGTAAAAGGACAGCAAACTCACAATTATTAACAACCACACCTAAAACAAAACCAAAAGAAACTAAGCAAACAACTAGAACAGGAACAGAACCACAGAAATGGAGATCACATGGAGGGTTAGCAACAGGGGAGTGGGAGGAGGAGAGAGGGGGAAAAGGTACAGAGAATAAGTAGCATAGATTGTAGGTTGAAAATAGATAGGGGGAGGGTAAGAATAGTATGGGAAATGTAGAAGCTAAAGAATTTAAAAGTATGACACATGGACATGACTACAGGGGGGGATGTGGTGGGAGAGGGTGTACAGGGTGGAGGGGAGTGAAGGGGGGAAAATGGGACAACTGTAATAGCATAATCAATAAAATATATTAAAAAATAATAGTTAAAATAAATGAAAAAAATAAAATGTCAAATTCCTAAACCAGAAAATTTTATGAGAAAGAACTCTTTGTACCGTTAACTGGCAACACATGGGGAAAAAAATCTGAGTTAATACCAGAGTTATATCCCTATAACTGGATCTTTTAAAATTATTAATAGGTATTTAAACTATATAAATACTATGAAAGAGTAGGTATACAGAGTGGGGCGAAAGTAGGTTTACAGTGGTTCATATGGAAAATAATACAATAATAAATAATAATATAAAAATAAACTTTCACATACTCACAACTGTAAACCTACTTTTGCCCCATCCTGTATGTAGTGAAATACCAATTTCAGAAACTTAGATTGGCTGTTTACTTAAATATTGCTAGTCATAGCAGAATAAAAGGCAACAGCCTGAAAATAAAGTGAATATCCAATAATAGAGACATGGATGAGCAAATTACTTCCTTTTGGACTATTAGGAACTTTCCCCCACTTCCCTCAAATAAAGAAACACTGAATTACAGCAGTGGTTCTCAACTTTGGCCACACATTACAATCAGCTGGGAGCTTCCAAAAGATTCTTATGCCTCAGCCACATTCCCAGATATTCTTCTTTAACTAGTCTACAATGGAGCCCAGGCACAGATATTACTCTAAGGGGACTACAATGATTCTGAGTGCTCTCAAAGCTGATAACCACTGAATCAGAACTACTGGAGAAGACTTGGAGGTATTACTAAGGTAGAGAGCAAGGAAGGGTCACCCCATTCGGTAAAGCAAACAATGACCAAAACAAAGGAAGGAAGGAAGGAAGGAAGGAAGGAAGGAAGGAAGGAAGGAAGAAAGGGAGAGAGGGAGGGAGGGAGGGAGGGGAGAAAGGGAAGGGAAGGAAGGAGAACCTCGTATAAACAAAAAATTGTAGTATGTTTGTATATGATTATATGAATATAGAGAAAAGCACAAGAGTACACAAACAAAATTGAAATCATGAGTCACAGAAGAAAATAACACAAACCAAAAGCATTTATGTTAATCCCACATATGTAACACTGCATGCATGTGCATGTACATGTGTGCATAATAAAATCTGGAGAAAAAGAAATCTGCACACACTATTTGCAGGGACATTAACGATAAGTAAAAGGAAAAAGCAAACTGCATGTTATGTACAGCATAATTTTATTTACAAAAAAATAAATATGAACAAAACCATTTATATAATTTTATATGCATTAGTTAGTATAAAGCAAAAAAGCCTATTTATAATAGTTTATCCCAGGGGTGAGAGGAAGGTATAAGGAAGGTAGGAAGAGGTGATTAACTTTGCTTTTATAAAGTTTTACATAGTATGTTAAGCACATTATGTTTTTTCAAACAAATATGAAATAACCAAAATATAACTTTTATTTATGGGCTGTATTTTTTAAAATGCACATCACAGTAATTGACTTAAAATGACAGACAGACTATCCCTCAAAATTGAACAAATTCATATTCAGAGCAATCAATGTAAAAAGTATTCTTCCCATGAGATCTGCATTCTCATTTCAGTGAAAAGAAATACATGTAGTTTCTATTCAGCTGAGAGAATAAGAACTTTACAAGCTAACACAGAAATTCAAAACTACAATAATTTAAATTATATCTTTTACAATATGGATGCAATAGCCATAGATACATGGGACTACTTATGTATTATGTGCATTCCAAGGACACAGATAGATTGGTGACACCTGAATAACAGCAAGGTCATCAACTTTGCCTGATTCCAAGAAAATTTAAAAACATAAAAAAGAGCCCTGGCTGGCGTAGCTCAGTGGATTGAGCGTCGGCTATGAACCAAAGTGTCACAGGTTCGATTCCCAGTCAGGGTACATGCCTGGGTTGTAGGCCATGACCCCCAGCAACTGCACCTTGATGTTTCTCTCTCTCTCTTTCCCTCCCTTCCCTCTCTAAAAATAAATAAATAAAATCTTAAAAAAAAATTTTTAAAAGGCTAAATACCTAAAACTTTCCTAAAGTAGCAAAGAAATGTGTCAGAAAACAAGCAGCAGCTAAAGATGTAAAAATCATTTTTTTATAATAATAGGAATATTAATTAAAAGTAGACCATGATACCATATCTTTCACTTACTAGATTAGCAAAAACACTAAAGTTGGACAACATATTCTAATGACAAAGATGTAATTAATACTCTGACATACTGTTGATAGGAATACAAAACATTACCACCCCTATGAAAACATTTGGCAATATCCAGCAAAATTACATGTGCATTTACCTTTGACCTAGCAATCCCACTTCTAAAAATCTATCTTATAGCTATATTATCAAAATACAAAGAAATACATGCTCTTTATTCATTAGTAATATCTGCATAGCAAAAGAGTGAAAAGAAACTAACTGTCCAATAATAAAAAACCATTTGAATAAACTATGGAAAAATCTGCAAAATAGAATATTATACAGCTAAAAAAAAGGAATAAAGAATATCTATACACCACATGGTAAACTTGCCAGGGTAAAATATTAAGTAAAAAAGGCAAGGTAGAAAAGGTGTGCATAGTATATTATCATTTACCTAAGAAGAGGAAATTGGGATATAAACCTTTTTATATCTCTATATTTTTATATATTTAAACATTTTACTTATTTATTTTTAGAGAGAGAGGAGAGAAAGAGAAAAAGAGGGAGAGAAACATCCATGCATGAGAGATACATCGGCTGGTTGCCTCCCACACGCTCCCAACTGGGAATGTGGCCTGCAACCCAGGAATGTGCCCTGACTGGGAATCAAACCAGCAAACTTTTGGTTTGCAGGAAGGCACTCAATTCACTGAGCCACACCAGCCAGGACTATATTTTTATAAATTTAAATATATATATATATATATATATATATATCCCCACTGCCCTTCTTACATAAATGGTAGCATATACATAGTATATTGTACACTGTTAAAAAAAAAGATAAACCTCAAATAACAAAGCAGCTCTCTCCAAAACTAAAAATAATAATAATTAACAAAATCCTGATCAATGTCAGCTGTTGCTTGGACTATCCCACTTTTCAAGTGAAATCTTAAAGGATGGGTACTCTGGACAGATGCTATTTCTGTCTACCTACTATCTATTGCCCCTTCTGCTAACAGCTGGTCTCAATTTTTCTTTAGGAGAATCACCCCCTCACCATCCATTTTCAATTCATATGATTTGGGTGGAGCTGACCCAATAATCAGTGTAAACTCATGGTATAACATCAAGGATCTTTTAAACTATATTTTATTGATTATGCTACTACAGTTGTCCCATTTTTCCTCTCCCCTGTACCCTCTTCCACCTGAATCAATCAATCAATCAATCAATCAATCATCAGGTGTCTTAATTCTCACCATGCAACTATTCTCACATCTGTTCCTTTCTATCCCCAGGCTACCAGCTTGGCCTGAAGGAGAACTTAACTCTCCTCAGTATTCTTCAAATATGAATAAAGTGTAAAGAGCAGGCAAAGCTTGCTGATAAATAGCCAGACTCCACTATTTACTACTGTATAGCCTCAGACCCATTACTTAATATAAATTTAGGCATCTGTATCCGAAATAATGCCATCTATTTCATGGGTGTGTCAAGAAAAACAAGTTGGTAGAATGTGCTTAGCATAGTGCTGGGTACACAGCTGAGATACAAACATATCTATCATCATTATCCTCCCAAAACAATGTTTCAATCCCTCTCTTTGTCCCTCCCTTATTTTAGATAATAAACCTATTTATTATCTCTCTAAATAATAAAATCTGTAAGAAAAGTAAATTATAGAATAAAAATAATATTAATAGCCATAAACTTATTATGTGTCAAGCACTCTGTTCTGTTTTAAATGTACTAGTACTATCGATCTTCCCAACAACCCTATGAGGTAGGTAGTACGGTAGGTCCTCATTTAATGTTAATAGAATAGGTGACTTTAAGTGAAATGACACACAAGGATTTTACCACAGGCCAATTGATATAAACAAGAGTTAAGTTCCTATATAATCTCATTAACATTATAATAAAATGACCTTGAATGAAAGGATGTTCTTTGAGGACCTGCTGGATAATAATCCTTTTTAACTGTGTGGAAACCAATGCCAAGAGAAGTTAAGTAAATCACTTCGGGCAATGGAGTGGCTGAGATATGAATCTAGGCAACAAGCTCCAGAGTCCGTTCATGCTCATAACCATTACCCCATGCTATCTCTAATGAAGTACGGCTTTTAAAAATTATAGTTGCTAGGAGTTTTAATAATAATACCATGGGGATATTTTTATGCTACAATGTTGAGTAAAGAGGCATGATACGTAACTGTTACTACACAGTATCATCAGAAATATAGTATGTTTCTGATGGTAAGATTAGGGATAAAGTTTGTCCCTTCCTTATTTTTCTGTATGGTATATTTCTACAATTAAAACAAAGTATGTCTAATATCAGAAAATAATTTCCAAAATAAATAAGTTCTTTTAACTCCCATTTGAAACTCAATTCTGTTGCATTTCAGCCATCTCTATGTGACTAACTTATAATGGATCAAGGTTATAATTTAACATTTTGACTCCTACACCTTGATAGCTAGTCAAAATAAATAACAGGGATTAGTGATCAGGAGAAAAAATATGAAGGACATACAGAGGTGAGACTCTTTGTGTCGAAAACTTCATAACCTCAGAAAGGCAGTGAACAATGAACTGGTTAAGAGTGCTGTCACACGGCAGAAATCTCTTGCATTCAGAGAAAAAAGTTTTGTCCTTAAATTTTCAACTAATAAAATTATTTAATTAGAGGATTTGAAGAGTACTGTGTGTTATAAATTTGAAATATTCTGCATGTTGTGTTACTAAACTAATAGGAGAACATCCCTCAAACACAAAGATAAAGGCAAAATAAGAAAACAGCAACCACAGAATGTTTACATTCCTGCAACACTGATAGGAAATAAGGAGAGAAGATAAGGAATCTGACAAATGAAGCAGAAGATGGGACTGAGATTAAATTGTATCTGTACTACTGCCAGGTAGTACTTCAGCTATAAGTGTTAATATACATGTGTTCATGTCCAGGTTCATGTGTTAACAATATTATAATACATAATGTTCCATGCAAGTGAAGCAAATAGTCATTGGAGGTAAGAAACATGTGACTGCAATTTTCATCTTGGGCCATGGATGGAAATGGAGCCTCAGATGGGGTTTTGGGGTCAAACAGCTCTCCATGAAAAGGAACTGAGTTATAAAGAAAAGGAATATATAAATCTGAATGGTCCAGGGTCCCACTCCCACTGGCATGGCCATGAATAACCTGAATAAACCAAGTACTCGTGAACCTTTATTACCTCACCTGTTGCCACTGCAGCATGCAAGAACCGGGGCTGGGGTCATTATCCTGACGGCTTCTGTGAATTGCCTTTGTTTGCTAGCAAGCATGTCTGCCTGATCCCTCAATTGTTCTTCCTGTGCCCTGGCTACTGCCAAAATAGGCCATACCTTTCAAAAAGTAGTAAGATTTAGAAGAGGGAGTCAATAACTTGCAGGCTAGTAACAATTCAAATTTATGATCTTGAATATAGCTGGTCCCTAAGCATTGTTTATCAATCTTTACACTTAGCCTTGGTGAGCATTATCTCCCACTTTCCTCAGCAACTATTCCAAAACTCTGGTTGCATTCTTTTCACTCAGCAGAACTCACAATTTACTTAACCCTGAAAACTAAAGCAACCAAGTGATCACCTAAACTTCCCACTTCCCTTAACCCCAGTGAAACTTACCTCTATCTCCATCCACTCTCTCTTCCTTCCCTCCAGTCTGCTCGGGAAAGGAGGTGGCTATTCTCCTATTCCAGAGAACACTACCTGACCTCCTCTAGGTGCTTTGCTTAATCAATTCCTCAAAAAACTATTTCATTTTATCTCACTTGGGACTGGGAAACAACAGATAAAAACAATTTCTAAAATTATTATTAACATTCCTTAGTTCCTCAAGTTGAAAACAAATAAACCAAACTGCACGTGAAACTGATTACATTACCTCCCAAAAACAGGACGGCTCTCCAGTGACTTCAGAACACAGAACTTTGACTCTCTATACCCTTAGCGGGATGTAGTTAAGGACAAAATGATATGTAAATAAATTTTATTTTTTTAGTTACTTCAAATAATATCATTGTTTAACATAATATCAAGGTTAATAGTTTGAAATTATTTTCTTACATATAATATATTATGGTTGAGTAGGAGAATATTCTCAATCCTAGGACATGCATGCTGTAACTTTTAGGAATAAGGTAATATGATGTCTGTAACTTCTACAGAGAGAGAAAACAAGAAAGTGCAAGCATAAAGAAAAAATGCTCATAAAGGCTACACTGGTATATGGGAATTTATAATGCTATTCTTTTAGCTTTTCTGTACCCTCTCCTGCTGCTGCTCTTGCTCCTCCCATCATCCCCATGTTCCAGTGGTCACGTACACCAACCCTGGTGCGTGTGGAAGTAGAGTGCACCAGGCATCAACACCAGGAGGCGTGGATCATCGAGGGTCATCCTGGAGGATGACTATACTAGTTATCAAGGAAATCATGGGAAAGTGTTTTCTCAGAGCTTCAAAGATACAAATCTTCAGACTAAAAGGCCCATTAAGTACTAAGGAGAATGAAATAAGATCTACCTGGATACAAATCATAAAATTTCAGGTCTCTAAGAATCAGACAATTGTGAAAGTGTCACAGAAAAGAAAATGCTCACCTACAAAAAATAAAAATCAAACTACCACCAGACTTCTCATCAAATGAATGGTCAAAGACAAGTGAGTATTGCCTTAACAGTTATAAGAGAAAATATGTATCAACCCAGAATTCTAATTGTATCCAAATGAATGAATCAGCATGAGAGCAAACTAATGTCCCATCCAGAAATATAAAGAATCAGATTAGCCTCCACATAAGCATTATTAGGAATAAACTTGAAGCTGCACTCCAATAAAACAAGACAAAAAAGAGATGGTATAAGATGAAGGATGCTCTGGCTGGCATAGCTCTGCACGCAGGCCTGTGAACCAAAGGGTTGCCGGTTAGATTCCCAGTCTAGGGCACATGCCTGGGTTGCAGGCCAGGTCTCCTAGGCAACCACAGTAGGCAACCACACATTGATGTTTCTCTCCCTCTCTCTCTTCTTCCCTTTCCCCTCTCTAAAAATAAATAAATAAAACCTTAAAAAAAAAAGATGAAGGAAACACCATATCAACCCCAGAAGAGGAAAATTCCAAGGCAATGGCTGTACAGCATGCCAATAAATCAAATGGACCAGACTAGAATAGAATAACATGCAAAGGACAGTAGTACTGGGTGAGTAGAATAGAAATATCATAAAAATAATTAGTTAAGAAAAAAGGGCAGTTGGAAACTTCAGGAAAAACAAAAGACAATGTAACAAAGCAATGGCCCAAACAGAAATGAGTAAAGGGTGGTATGGTTTTACCAGTTGGGAGAGACTATAAGAAAAGAGGCTATATACTAAATACAGTCTCCTTAAAGTGGTCCATCCACACTGGACTCAAAAGAAGCAAATGCATCCTAGCACACTACTTAGCCCTGTACTGAACAACATTCGAAGAGTCATACTAATTGTTTTCAACTTTCAGAGTCAACCTTTAGATGAAAGACTTTATTGCAACTGCAAAACAAAATGTTAGCAACCTTGACAATTTAAAAGTAAACAAGTAACTGATAAAATGTGGAAGACAGATGAAGAAAGCAAAAATAAAAAAGGGGTGCTTTATTAGTATATTTTATATAAATAAGGAGATATGAAGAAACTCATTATAGATATAATTATATTTAGTATGTAAAAAATATATAATTATCAATATTTGGAAAGAAGTAAAAGAAGAGATGGAGAAAGGGAAAGTAGTGTAATGAACTAAATTCTCTTCTTTCATATAAGACAATCAACTAAGTTAATCGAAAAAAGAGAACTTAAGTATTCTTAACAACAAAGTTATGTCTTGAACATATACTCTCCACTGTTGATGTTTAGAAGACACTATGCTAGCTAAGTCTGGACTGACCCTCTCTCCACACCTCTTCTGGACATTGGTCATGTGTGCTTATGTGCAAAAAGGTGCATGAGAATGTATCTGCATGTTTGAGTGAACATAATATGTGTATATATTTCAACTAAATGCCTAACTTTATTTTATTTCAGAATTTTTGTCTAAAAATATCACTGGCATGCAAGAAGTACCATATTTTGCCATATATAATGCATACCCACATTTTTGGCCCAAACTTTCAGGAAAAAAATCTTTCATTTTAATTTTTTATTCAATTATTTATTTATATTTAGATACTTGTTTTTGTATTATAAAGGAGTTTTTTAGCATTTATTTTTAAATATATTATGGTACAAGAAATTTTATGTAACAAAACACAAGTACAGATAAAAGGTATTTCAGATACTACCCACATATTATACGCATCCTTATTTTTCCCTCAAAATTTTGAGCAGAGGCCCTGGCTGGGGAAGTTCAATGGACTGAGTGTGGGCTGCGAACCAAAGAGTTGTTGGTTTGATTCCCAGTCAGGGCACATGCCTGGGTGATGGGCCAGGTCCCCAGTGGGGGGGCACATGAGAAGCAACCACACATTGATACTTCTCCCCTTCTCTTTCTCCTTCCCCTCTCTCTAAAAATAAATACATAAGATCTTTACAAAAAAATGGGCAAAAAAGTGTGCATTATACACAGTAAAATACAGTAGTCAGAAAGGAAGACTAAGATTAATTGATATTTAATCTGTTTCTCCAATGTTTGTAAAAGATTACTCAAATCAACCTACCATCATACAGGAAAATGGCACTGCTTCTCATTGTACAAATGCTCATGTTAATCCAAATGAAGTGAGAAGTGCATTTGATTTTAAGGAATACTGAAGGGTGGCAGGAGGAGGAGGCAGTACACCTGTTTGAAAACTATTTTAAGGATCTTAGGATAATTTCACTCACGCGCACACACACACACACACACACACACAACAGAATAAGTAAATGCACATTGGTGAACCTCACAAATCTACAGGAGAATTTAACAGATGAGAACAGTGAGCAGACACTTACAGCTACCATCAGGAAGCACTTTCTAATTGCAGCTACTCAACAACAGAAATGGATGACCTATAAAGATCTGATCTTCCAGGACTTCATTATATAAATAAAGACCAGAAATCATTTGTCTGTAATGTTTAAAACTGGTGGAAGATTAGACTAAATAATTCCTATGATAATAACTATTATTATGAGAGTTCTAATAAATTTTGACTTACCAACATCCATTGCTGTTTCCATGAAGCTTTTCTGTCGTGAAGCAAACTCTGCAAGCAATTTTTGCTGCCTCTCTCTAGCCTTTTGTCGCCTAGGTCAAACAGAAATAAAGTGATAAGTACCAACCATGCTAAAGACTTACCTGTTATCTCTCAGGAGTACATAACATGCGAAAAGGCCTTGGTACACAGTTGAGAACAACATGAACTATATATTAAATTTCATGAAGGTTGCACTGCTTTTTTAAAATCCTCTTCTGAGGATATGTTTACTGATTTGAAAGACAGGAAGGGAGAGGGAGAGAAAGATGGGGAGAGATGGGTGGGGGAGGGAGAGAGAGTAAGAGACAGAGAGAGGGAGGGAGAGAAACATCAATGTGAGAAACATTGATTGGTTGCCTCCCACACATGCCCCAACCAGGGATATAACCCACAATCTAGGTATGTGCCCTGACCGGGGACAGGACCCAAAAACTTCTGGTGTATGGGACAACACTCCAACCAACTGACCCACCTGGCCAGGGCAGGATTCCACTGTATTAAAATGGTTCGATCCCCAGTTGGGGTGCAGTTGGGGTACATATGGGAGGCAACCAATTGATGTTTATCACATTGACATTTCTCTCTCACATCTCTCTCTCTCTCTCTCTCTCTCTCTCTCTCTCCCTCTCTCTCTCTCTCTCTCAAATCAATGGAAACAAGTCCTTGAGTGAAGATTTTTAAAAACATACTTTGAAAATCACTGGCTTAAAGATAAAAATAAAATTCAAAATTTATTTTAAAATGTGAAATAATAATTAAAGTAGAAAATTTGGATTACCAACACCACAACTTCCTAAGCATATGTCAATTGGTAGCATGAGCTAGAAAAGTCTTTTTAGCAAGGAACTGAAATTTTAACCCCAGGAACAAATAAGAGCAAACTGATTTCTAGAAGAAGCTATGATGTTTAGATATGAGCAGAATCTAGAAGATAAGAATAGTCAGATTTACTCTCAACTTCACAACAGACCTCTCCTTATAGAGAATGAACAGAGAAGCCAGGAAGCTTCCCAGTTTCTACAAGGAAATGCTCCAAGTTCAGTTTATTTTGTTTTAAGTAAAAGAATATGAAATAGTCTCAAATATAATATAAAGAATTAAACTATATTCCAAATCTTAGCATGAATATTCCTTTGGATTTAATTGCTGGTGGGAGGGGGGCTACAGGGCAGAGGGGAATAAAGGGGAGATAAATATGGGACAACTGTAATAGCTAGCATATTTGATAAAATATATTTAAAAATAATAATTCACTATATTCTATTTATAACTAATCCCTTATCTACTTCCAAAGAATATTTTAACTTGAGGCTGGCAAAAAACAAAAAGTACAACAGAACTATACACAAGAATAAGAAAATAAAAGTAAACTAATAAAATAAGCAGATAGGCTTCCCTAGATTTGGGAAGACTAACAATATTAATGAGCGTAAAAGTTTATCCAAAGCTAGGAAAGGTTCAAAGAGTAATTTAAAACAAGAGGAAAGGGAGGGGGAGAAGAAAAAGAAAAAGGATTAAAAGATGAGTTAAATATTAACTCATTGCAAGAGACAAACTTTTTAGCTAAACAAAACTCAAAATGGGACTTACCATAGCCCATGACACAAAGGACACTAAAAACATAATGAATAGAGTATACTATTGCAGTTTCTTTTCATGACTATTTATTATATCTATACTCCAAAAGTCAAAGCATTTCATTAAACTGAGATTCTATGAAGTCACTTCTATGGGAAACCTAAAAGAATTCTTCTATTAATCTGAAATGATTCAAGTATATAGAATGGAGAATTTAGAAGAAAGGAATGCTAATAGTAATTTTTAGAGTATTCATACATCTGCTCTCATCTAATTAATGGAGATAATCACAAATACCTATAAAGCCAAGTGCTGTGGTCCACCTTACTGTAAGAAGTTACATATTTATGCCAATAATATTCAAAAGATTTTTAACACTCCTTTTTCTAACATTTACTTTAAGTTAGGATACATTTAAGAAAAGTCACTTGATTATTTTATAACTATAACTCATATGTTTTACATTGTTTTTCAACTAAAATATTACCCAGGCCAATCCTTCATTCACCTTACTAATCAAACTTACTATTTCAAAGAAGTTAAATCCGCTCCTGCCCTTCCTTCCCTCCTGAACACGGAGAGCGGCAACAGTGGCCTGGCACAGGGTATCGAAGCCCAACGGCCTGGCAACAGGAGGGCATTCTTGTGTGGTAAGATTACAAGAAATTGGTTATGTAAAGGGAAATTCATCAAAACAGTAATATATATTGAGGATTACAGGTGCCAAGTATCTCACCGTGGGAAAGTAACAAATATAGAGAGAATACAAAAATGACTCTCATGGTAGTGAATTAAAATTGGAATTATTAGGGTAAACTCAAGGTTTTTAATACCTCCCTCCACACTCCCTCCATCTACACCCTCCCCACTGCCCCCCTCTGTCTCACACACACACAACACATGCAACTTTCCCTAGTTCTGTCTACTAAGAGAATCTGAGAATAGCTATACCTCATCAGAATCAGGGCATGGATTGTGTTTTCTAATACCATTCTCTATTAACATAACGAGGAATCCTTGGAGAAATGGGTGATTCTTGTGCCTGAAAATAAAAAAATGCTCAAAGAATGATGTGGATAAATCCAAACCAGCTTGAAGGGACTCCCACTGCTCAAATCTACAACAATTTGAGCATCAAAATGAGTAACGAGCCGTACTGCATAAAACAAAATAGGAATCCATAAATCCAGACTGATATAAATAAATGAATGAATAAATTCAAAGTTGATGAGGAACACATTATTGCAGCATCTCAAAATATCTCACCACAAATTATGTATTAATGACAAAGTGGGAAAAATTGGTAACTTGACAGTGAAGAAGTCTGGCAGACATCCCCTTAACCAAGTAATCAAAGTTAATCGCCAATGAAACAAACTAAAATCACGTGACACCCAACGAGCTACAATGAACAGACAACAGCACTTCCTTGATATTCCTGCCAGGGATGCATAACCTTAATCAAAACATAAGGGGACAGTAGATAAGCCCAAATTGAGGGATATTCTACAGTGTTACCTCCCTGTAATCTTTAAAAGTGCCAAGGTCAAGAAAATAAAAATTGAGGAAATTATTCCATATTGAAGGAGATCAGAGACATAACAACCAAATGCAATGAGTAATTCTGTAGTGGATCTTTTTAAATGCTATAATAAACATTATTGGAACAACTATCAAAACTTGGGATTTAAGGATTTTATCATACTCAAATAAAATGTTAATTTCCTTATTTGGAAAGCTGTATTGTGATTATATAAGAAAGTGCCCTTATTTCTAGGAAATACGCTATAACGTATTTCAGTGTAAAGCAATTTACTCTGAAATGGTCCAAAAAGTTATTTGTACTATCCTTGAAATATTTCTACAAGTTCAAATTTTCTTTAAAATGAAAAGGTTTTAAAAATTAAATCCATCCTCAGAAGAGAAAAATTTGTCCCCACAGAAGAAATGGAAATAAACAGCAATATGCTGCGGATGCTCAAAGCATTCTCTGAGGCCTTCAAAAATGCAATGAGCGACAACAGACTTGACAGGATACATGTTTGGTCTCCTATACCTCTACTTTGTAAATTTGTAAGTTTTAGCAGGTTTCTTTAATTAAAATACTCAGTTATGCCACTTTACAGCTCACCTTTAAACATGTACGTTTACATTAAGAATATATCCATAAGAGAATATTTCAAAAAACAAACCCATATATCAAACATAAGAAAACCTCAAATGTAACTGCTTGATGCTAGTATTAAAATGCATTTCCACACGAGCCTGGAAGATGGTAAGATCAGCAATAGTGGCTGTCACCTCGTGAGACTAAGCAGAGAGAGAACCCAATCACACTATGTCTAGACTTGGACATACATAAACAGTGAATAAATAAATGGGTGTTGCTTTAAGCTTCTAAAAAATGCATGTCTATATTAGCTTTCTATAGTTTCCAGAAAAGAAATGTCATTGTTATTTTTCTATTGTGAATTTGTTCTTAATTCAGGTTATTCCTTTCTAAAATTGGGCATAGATATGAATAAAGCCATAAATAAGCTCTGGCAGATTCAGTACAACTCAAGAATTTTCCATTATCCCAGAGGTTGCATAATGTTACAACCATCTAAGGTTTCCTATTTGTACCTTGTTTTCTATGGAGTTTATCTATTAGAAAAGTGATGCCAAGTTTGTCTATAGGTTAGGGAATGGGTCATCATTAAGTGTTTATGAATTATTCTGCCTTTATTATGAAACTTAATCCCAAACTCAAAATAAATTAAGAAAAGACAATGTGGGAAACAGACTGAGATTCAAATAGATTCATCTTAATCCTTAGCAGTCTGCTGCAGACTTAGTTTCAAGATGTTGTCAATACCATCACCGCTCAAAGGAAAGAAAGCCTATTACGAAGAAAGCCTTAAAATTTTTAGAATATTATTTATTACAACAGCATTAGAGCTTTTGTAAAAATAGCATCTGAGCTATGTCCTCCAGTATCATATATATTATGAGTAATAATTACAAAATGCCTTTACCCAAATAAAATAAATTTAGACTCACTGAATGTTTATGTTCCTTTAAAAAAATTATTCTGTAACCAAAAGATCACAAATTTTAAAAAGGTTAGCAAAAACTAAAATTTAATTATTTTAACCTTTTAATTTTATCAGATCTATTAAATTCTAGAAAGTTACTGAATCAAAATTAATGAACTGTCAACTAAATTATGTTATTTATTTATTTTTTTAAATTGTTATTTATAATAATTCCTTTTATAAAGTACTATAAGAAATAAGAACTCTCCTAAATTCTTAATATACTAAAGCCTTTTATATATACTTGTAACACAAATTACCTATCTGTAACAAAATCACATCAGCAATAAAATGCAACTATATATGTAACTAAAACTGCTCCTGATATAGACCCCAAAAATGGCCTCCTGACTATAAGATTAAACAGGACAGCCAATCTGAACTGAACTTTTGTAGCATTTAACAATCTTGATAAGTTTCTTCCTTTCTGAACTTCCTCATGCCTACTCTAATGCCACTCTCTGAAATTTTCCTCCTACTCCACTCCTTTCGGTCACTTTTGTAGGTAATGCCTTCTTCAGTCACTCCCTTTAATGATTTTTCCTTGAGTCCTATATCAAGTGTTCTCATCTCTTTACTATACACACTCTTCTATATACAGGGCTTTAATTATTACCTATGTGCCAAATGTGTAGCTATAACTCAGAATTCTCCCCTAAGTCTCAAATGTATTTAACTGGATATCTTCACCTGGGTATCCCGCTTAAACTCAGTAATGTACAAAGCCGAGCATATCAGTTTTACTGTTAAGCCTGAGCCTAACTTCCCTTATCTTGGTAAAAAGGAACATCATCCAAGAAAGATTGTTTTAAATTTATAAATACCATGATTTAACAACAAATTAAAAGTAATGTAAAGTTCCAAAAGCGAGAGCCCTAAGTATGTTCTAGAGCAAAAGACATAAAGGAAAGGATAAACAAATGGGACTTCATCAAACTAAAAAGCTTCTGCATGGCTAAAGAAAAGATCAGCAAAATGAAAAGGGTACAAACCATATGGGAAAATATATTTGCAAATGATACCTTGAACAAGGTTTTGTTCTCCAAAATGTATAAAGAACTCACACGCCTCTACTCCAGGAAGACAAACAACCCAATTTAAAAATGGACAAAGGACCTGAACAGACACTTCTACAAGGAGGACATACAGAGGGCCCAGAGATATATGAAAGGATGCTCAGCATCACTAGCCGTCAGAGAGATGCAAATTAAAACCACAATAAGATACCACTTCATACCAGTCAGAATGGCCAACATAACCAAATCAACAGGCAGCAAGTGCTGGTGAGGATATGGAGAAAAGGGAACCTTAGTGCACAGTTGGTGGGAATGTAGACTGTGCAGCCACTACGCAAAACAGTATGGAATTTCCTCAAAAAACTGAAAATGGAACTGTCTTTTCAACCAGCAATTCCACTGCTGGGATCATGCCCTAAGAATCCTGAAACACCAATTCAAAAAAACCTATGCACCCCAATGTTCAGAGCAGCACAATTTACAATGGCCAAGTGCTGGAAGCAACCTAATTGCCCATCAGTAAATGAGTGAATTAAAAAACTATGGTATATTTACACAATGGAATACTATGCAGCAGGAAGAAAGAAGAAGCTCCTACCCTTTTCAATAGCATGGATGGAACTGGAGAGCATTATGCTAAGTGAAATAAGCCAGGGGGTGAAAGACAAATACCATATGATCTCACCTATAAGTGGAACCTAATCAACAAAACAAACAAGCAAGCAAAATATAACCCAAGATTGAAATAAAAAACAAACTGACAGAGGGGCAGGGGAAGGGGGGAAACAGGAGAAGGGCTGTCAAAGGCCATGTATAAAGGACACATGAACAAAGCCAAAGGGGTGAGGTTAGAGGGTAGGAGGCAGGGACAGGTGGGGTGGTGGGGGTGGGTGTCGTGGAAGAAAAATAGAGATAACTGTATCTGAACAACAATAAAAAATTACAAGAAAAAATAAAAAATAAAATTAGTGATCATACATTGGAAAGATTGGGAAGAACCAAAAGGAACTAAAACAATTATTTTTTATTTTGAGATATATTTAAAATATTTTTTTAAGTTTTCTTTTCTTACTTAAAGTTAAATTGGAAGACTGGTGTTTTTGGGAAAACGCTCTGGTTCCTGCAAGTTTTTTGCAATCTGACCAAGATCTCAAGCCAAAGACGGTGGTGATGAGTAGACTGAGAGTCATTCTTCAAACCTCTCCATTTTTTCACTGTGGAGAAAATTCCAGATTCCGAGGTCCATGGCAGTGAGACTTTGAAGGCTCTACACCTGCACTTACAAAACCTGAAACTGAGCCTTGCACCCACTCTGGGAGAGCATGGACCTGGTACCTGGTCCAGGGAGTCCAGTGCCAGTCTCCCATCAACATCTGGTGGAGGGATAGTGTCTACGATCCTGACTTAACACTGCTCACCATCTCTTATGACCCAACCTCCTGCCTACACATCTGGAATAACTGATATTCTTTTCTTGTGGAATTTGAAGATTCTACAGATAAATCAGTGATCATGGGAGGACCCTTGGAACACAACTACCAATTGAAGAATTCCACTTTCACTAGGGGGCCATCAATGCCTAGGGCTCTGACCATACCATGGACAGCAAATGTTACCTGGCAGAGCTGCACCTGGTGCATTGGAATGCAATCAAATTTGAAAACTCTGAGGATGCAGCACTGGAAGAAAATGGTTTGGCTGTGATAGTAGTATTTTTAAGTTAGCAAAACATCATTAAAGACCTACAGAAATTGGTGGATACATTGCCATCAATTAGGCATAAAGATGCCCTAGTGGAATTTGGGTCATATGACCCTGCCTGCCTGATGCCCCCCTGCCCAGATTACTGGACCTACTCCGGATCCCTGACGACCCCACCATTCTCCAAGTCCCTCACCTGGATCATTAAGAAGCAGCCTGTAGAGGTTGATCACCATCAGCTTGAGCAATTTCAGACCCTCCTTTTCACTTCCAAGGAGAGAAAGAGAAAAGAATGGTGGACAGCTTCCATCCCCTTTAGCCTCTCATGAATAGCACTGTCCGCTGCTCACCCTTCCATCATGATTATGTGCTCAGTACACAAGTGAGACCCAAGCTGATGACCAGCCAAGCGAGCCCCTAAATGCCCATTTCTATGTGGTGTTTTGCATTAATACATACTAGCTTTTAAAAAATTGTTAACTAAGACTGTTCTAAACACCTGCATTTAATACTAATTCTATATGTGCATTTCTTGGTAAAAAACAAATAAATAAAGTTGAATTGATAAAAGTTTTTTAAAACAGAGGGTAAATTATTAGATCCCTATACTATGAACAGAAGTAGCAACTTTTGCACAGGGACCTACAAGTTTAAGGCAGTAATTTAATGTTGGGTTCAGAAACTTGGGTTTTCTTACCTCCAACTAAAGCATACTACACACACAAGCACCAACTGCATTTGGTTCCACATTGATAGTACCATACAAACCAATCAGCTGTGATTATAGCCGCTAAACATCCAAGTGATTAGTCTTGGATGGCCAATAAGGAAGTTATATCAAATCGAACTGTACCACTCATGCTTACAACATTAAATATAAAAAATTACCTTTCTTCTTTGTCCAGTGTTTTTTTCTCTGCTGCAGTGATTTTTTTGGGTGGTACAGGAGGGGTCACTTTTCTACAAATCTCTTCAATGATACGTTTGTTCATTCTGCTTTGCAATGCAGCTTTTAGTAAAATTCTTTCTACTGCAGTTATACCATCTCCATGACTGTACTTAGGAATTTCTGGTTGAATTAAAATTTCTATGTCATCAAGCCAAGGAGGATAGTAGGAGTTTTGTTTTCCTGAGAGTTTGTGGTGAAGCTTAATGAGCAAAGACAATATGCTTTCTTTAATTTCCAAAATGGCTGTAGTTAACTGTGGAGCTGAACCAGGAGCAGACCATTTACTTGAAGTTTTGGGACGAACCACCTGATTTGCTTCACTGCTACTGCGATTGATGATCTCCTGGAACTTCTTCCTACGCTCTGCTACTAAGCTGAAAACTTGTGCTGTACCAGAATTCTACATTTAAAAAAAGGGGAAGAAAGAAATCAAGAGAAGTTATTCCATGTCAAGTTTAAAAACATATTAGTACTTCTTGTTCCAAAGGTAATGTTCAATAGATTTTCTCTTTAAGGATATTTGACCCTTCACCTCTCTTGCTCAAATATACTTAATCCCACTCAATCTGAAAACAACAATAAAAAGAAATAAGATTATTAAAAATAACACCTCTTTTGCAACCTCCTGGGCCTATCTACCAGAGATAGAACTGGTAGCAAACACAAGGCCCACAGACCAAATCTGGCCCTCCACCTTGTTTTATCCAGCCCGGCACCTTGTTTCTACCCAGCAGCAGGGCTGAGCTCTCACTTAACTGCTAAGGAGTAGTTATATTTATACAGTCCTAAAATTACATTCGGCCCTTTGAAGGCAACTGCGAGGCTGATGTGGCCCCAGTGAAAATGAGTTTGGCACCCCTGATCTCTAGTCACATTAAAGAGGAATCATAAACTAAGTTCCTTATCTGTTTAAAGGAAGAAAAGATGTTCTACCAACATTCATCATGAATACTATACTCTATTAACTTTTAGAAGATTGCTATATTTTCCAGTTAAGGGGCAAGTCAAAGAACATGAATAGAGGACTCAGGGCATGGACAATGGGGTGGGGATTGACTGTGGGAGCAGGGTGGTGAGGCGGAGAGAGCAATGGGGAAAAAGTTGGGACAACTGTAATTCAATAATAAAAAATAATTTTAAAAAGAAGGCCTGGCTGGTGTGGCTCAGTGGATTGAGTGTCAGCCTGAGAATGAAAGGGTCACTGGTTTGATTCCCAGTTAGGACACATGCCTAGGTTGAGGGCCAGGTCCCCAGTAGGGGGGGCTCAAGAGGCAACTACACATTGATGTTTCTCTCCCTCTTTCTCCTTCCCTCCTCCCCTCCCTAAAAATAAATGAAATCTTAAAAAAAAATAAAAAACAAAAAGAAGAAAGAGTACTAAAATATAAAAAATTATAAATTAATTTTTTCTAAGTTAATCTGAAGTGTTAATTTCATTTTTAAGAAACTCAAAGGTTTGAAAATTCTAACATATATAAAGTTACTAACATGAAATATAAAGATGAAAAATCAAATTGATCTGTTTCATATTTGAATGTAACTATAATTTGTTATTTGAACAGATTTTTTAACACTATTTTTCTTGATTCATTTTCTAAATAGCCTTTTTGCTAAAGCAGTCAGACTGCATTAGGTCTCTTAGAAATCGTCTTTTTAAAAATAAAAAAAAGAAAAAATAAATAAAAAAAAAGAAATTGTCTTTTTAATTAAGATACAAGTCAGTTTAATGGATTTCATTAATTTTTAAAGCAAGAATAGAAAGAATGTGCCAATATTACTTGAGCTTTTATGAGGTAAATTATAACATACACTATTTTTCAAACAACCAAGCTGTTTTTCTAAGGACTCTCTACCAGCATAATAGGCAAAAGCTCTTTCTTATAAAGATTCCAGTATTTTCATCAAAATTCTTTATGATGTTCACAGGAAGAACATATTGTCAAAGGCAAAGAAAGCTCCTACAAATGGACTCTACAATGAGAAATGTCTGATTAAATGTTCTCTACTCTCAAAAAATATAGATTGTAGGAATCAGAGGTGTTTAAGTTTAGTTCTTTGGCATGTCATTTCAAGATATTTCATTTCTGCTTTTTAAAAATTAATTAAGCTACACACCTGGCTGGCTTAGCTCAGTGGATTGAGCGCGGGCTGGGAACCAAAGTGTCCCAGGTTCGATTCCCAGCCAGGGTACATTCCTGGGTTGCAGGCCATAACCCCCAGCAACCACACATTGATGTTTCTCTCTCTCTCTCTCTCTCTCTCTCTCTCTCCCTCTCTCTCTCTCTCTCTCTCTCCTTCCCTCCCTCCTTTCCCTCTCTAAAAATAAATTAAAAAGTCAAAAAAAAAGAAAAATACAATAAAATTTGAATAAAATGTAGCACCCATCCTTTAAAAAAAAATTAATTAAGCTACATGCAATAAGAAAGCTGATTTTCAAAATAAGTCCAAATATACAATATATGGAGTTTAAGGTTTTGGGGTTTATTTTATCAAAGTTAATTAATTGCCATCGAAGCAAAAAAAAAAATGATAAATGGCCATGCTGCCAGCAAATAAAGCTTAAATTTATTTTGACTTAGGAAACATTTATTTTTAAGATGTTAGTAACAATGCTAAATATAAACAGACCCAAATGTACTGCTTATAATTGGTCTAAAATACTTCTAACACTATTAAGAGAAACTCACTATTAAATAAATATACAGTATTATTTTCTAAGCTCAATAACATAAATTATCTTTACAATTATGCCTAAATCACTATATAAAACACACACACAGGAAAGAAACATTTTAATTTAAGCATATTAATTAAACATACATATAGACATACAAATGCTTCAATGTTTTTCCACACCTCCAGTTAAAGCCATATTGCTAGTTAATGCAAAGATCATATACATCTACCTCTCTTTGAAGAACTTTAGGCCGTCGTGAACTCTGGCAGATTAAAGGAAAAAGATAGGTGAGGCAGAAGTTGCTTAGATATATCAGAGGAAATAAAAGACAATTCATAATTATCTATAATCACATTTATTTTTGTTTCGGATATCACAGGATGATCTAAACAATATATCTATCCCAACATAACATAAAGCCTTTCCTTTTTTCTTTCTCTTTTACACTTACTTGTAAAGACCCCAAGCTATCAGAGCTGGTACTTGCAGGTGATTCTCTCTTCACTTCAGGAGCAGTCTCTGGGACTCTCACTCTAACATAGTTTATAAAGTGTCGCATGTTGGATACTAAATTGCTGCCAGGAAACCAACTGTCATGACAACGTTCTGGTCCACATAATGATGCCTAAAACACAGACGTAATGAATATCAAGTTTTGTCAAGTTAGGTCAAAACTATAATTGAAATATAACAAGCCCAAATAATCATCCACTGTCTGTCATTTTCCTAAATCCCTCTAGCCTCATCCACAAATTATAAAGTGCTTATAAAACCAAATTCAAATACAACATACAAGAACAAATTTCTCAATATTAATAGGTAAGTTCAATAAAAGTCAGCTAAATTTCTCCTGAAAAAGTATACTTTTCAATCTGAAAATGCTAACAGTACAGAATATTTTTCCTCACCCATTAGTAACAACTCATCATACAGCCAAATAATGGTAATTTGGACTAACTGTGGAAGAAAGTGAAAAATCAGCTAAAAGTCTGACCTAGTCTTAGAGGAATCGTAATGATCCTTTAATATCTATGGAAGAATATATGTTGACTCAACTTAGACTACAGAGTACTGCCTAGTCTTTTTACTTGCTTGTTTTTTGCTGTTGTGTTGTATTTTGTCTTTTTTGAAGGGAGGAAATGAGGATATCTTACATAGTAAGATGAATTTGTAGAAACAATTGCTTTTATGTAATAATACTTCTAAAGTCCCCAAAGACCTTAACTTGTATACTTAAGTACTACCTTGTTCCCATAAAACAATAATAAAAACAAAAACTCCATTAATTTAAAATCTTAAAAAAAATTTGCTACTCAAAAATGATCCCTAATCAAATTATTAGACTTTCTAGACTGAAGTGATTATTACCAGTAATCAATATTATTAGCATAACACAAAAAATTCATTAACTACTTTTCTCAAATCTATATATCATGAATTTACAAATTTCAAATTCAATAATTCCACAAGTAGAGTTTAGCATGTCAGTGAAACCTCTAAAAACCCATGAATTTAAAGATCAAAAAGAGCCTTTACCAGTAGTTCCCAAGAAGATCATATAAGTATTCATAAATACATTTCAAGATAATATATTACCTTTACTAAGGCATGTTATAATGTCAATATTTAAAATATAAGGAACTATTTACCTCTTCATCTGATTCCTCGTCAGCTGAATTTTCAAGTCCTAATTCAATCAGGTATAAAACCATGCAGAGTACATGTTCTGACAGATTTTGATGATCCATCAAAATCTTTAAAAGAGGAAAAAATGCCTCATAATTACTTTTTTCCACAAAATATTTTTCCTTAAGTATCCCAAAACATTTTACTGTTATAGATGAAAATAACAAACATATATATAAATACATAAGATGATCAAACATGTAAGTAAAGCTACATTTTGGTGAAAAGACAAACTAAAACCAAAAACACAGGTTCCCCTGCAAGATTATGTATATTTTAAACAATATGTAGAAATAAGAGTCCACTGATATCCTAAAGGTTAACACATTAAACAGTCCACTAAAGCCATTATCATAAATATACTAATATCTAAAAATAATTCAACAAGAAGTTTTTACATCCTAATTTGTTGATACTCTTCTACTGATGACAAGGATATAAGATAAATATGTTTGTTAAATAGGATAGATAATTCATGCAAATGTGCTTATCATAACACCTGGCATATATCTGAGATCACAGTAAATGTCTGTGAACATTAATGTTCTTAAAATCTATCTCTAAAATTAAAATTCTGAGCCTGAGTATTTTGTGTTTATATGGGTGAGAAAGAAAAAAGAAATGCAAATGGTAGGAAGAGGCTTCTCTCAGGAAGCATCAGTAAATCTGATCTTATACATGGATTGCACAACACAAGGCTTACACATCTTATGCAGGATTGCGGGGCTAACCTATACCAATCACTCATTTGATACGATGCAACAAACTACTAACCAGAATGGACTGGTAGCTATTATGTTGTCCTCACTGTAAAAAAGCCATCTAGCCAAATGATGGAAGGGGTAAGAGGAAAACGTTCTGCAGGGAGTGGCACTGTCAGCTGTAGGTGAGATTGCAAAGGGAAAAAAAGCAAGCAGTATAGGCTGAACCTAATAGAAACTGCCCAACTCGCTGAGGGGTCTTGATAGGACTTGGTCACTTAGGAAATAATCTATTATGATTAAAAGAATAAAGACTTTAAATACACTTACTTTCTAATGATTATTTTGACTACTGAGAAGGCTTTTTCATTCATTTTTTTGTGGCAGAGTGGTAAGGAGCATAGACTTGCAAAACCTTTTGAAAACACGATGTTTTTTATATAAATTCTGTTTATATCTAACAATTTGACCTTGAGCAACAGATCCTGGCCTTAACTCTCTCATCTTTAAAACTGGAATAATAGTCCAGAATCATTGTAAAAATTACATGACTTAATATGTATGATTTGCTTAATACAGTATCTAGCAACCAGTGTTCACCAAATAGTAGGTGGTGGAGGTGGTGGGAGGAGCAAGAGCAGCAGTAGAAGCGGGTGAAGGCTGGAAGGCAACCAACGTCATCACTGTTTCCAATCCACTACTTTCTAAGAGGGGAAAAACCAAGGCTCAGCCACACACTCTGCTAGTGTAAGCAATACCAGAACACAGACTTCAGGCTCCAGTGATTACCTATCATTACTACACTGCCTCCTCTTGAAAAATAAGACATTATAAACTAAATTCAAATAAATTTTGGTCTGAAATCCTGTGACTTTCCATTTTACACCTCCAAACAAGTAACATAATAGCTAAGAAAAAATCATTAGATACTGCAAAAAAATTTTTAATGATTTTTTTGAGAAATTTTATTAACATGTTCTATATTAATGTTCTTCATTGAATTTATTGGGGCAACACTGGTTAATAAAACTATATAGTTTTCTATATTAATAATTTTTAAACATGGCAGGAGAGAAAATGGTTTACTGACATTGATTTGTAGAAAGTTGACCTGCCAATACAATGTCAACTAGAGAAGTTGTTATTATTATTATTATTATTATTATTAGAAAAGCTATTACAAAGTTCAGACTTTTAAAACTTTGTTCAAAATAATCTTGTAACAACTAAAACACTACCACTCTATTTTTAATAAAATATTGTTTTCACATTAAGCAAATAAAAAGATTGAAAAGTATAACCTGAAAAAATACAAATTATTTGAAGGCTTTTAAATTTTTAAATCATTAATTATTGACCTACTACTTATTAATTATGACAACACTCAACTTCACCATCGGAACTAGTTATTTAATCCCTAAAACTCAATTATCATATCTGAAAAATGAAAATAATAAAACTTTCATAAATTTTTGTGAGAATTAAAGTAATATATATAAGTATATATCAAGCATTTGAAACAAAATCTGGCACTAAGTAAACATTGAAAAATATCTGTTATTTGTAAAATAAATACAAATATCTTTTTAGTAAGAAAAATATTTTACTTTTTCAATGAAGAAAATTTTAAATCATTTTACTTAATAATCCTCCTGAAAATTAATGGAAAGAAGCCATTCAAGGTATTTTTTGAAGCACATGTCTAAAACTTAACAAGTGTAACTTTAACAAGTAAAATGAAAAACTACTGGGGTCATAGGGTAGAGCTGAAAAGAATGGGGAGATACAAAAATCTAAAAACATTACTTCATTACATAATGAACATTAAGAAAAACCTAAAGTATCTACTTAACTAAATTTAATATATATTTTCTTAAGTAATTAAAAAATGTGTATGCAGTAACTGGAAATATGTGCAACAAACATGCTTACTATTCTTTTTATATCTTTTACTTTTTCAAATGCTAATAAGGAAGAATAACATTTTTATATCAAATTATGTATTTATTGTTTCTGTAATTACTTTATAAATGTCTATAGTAATTTTCTCTATATAATGTAAGTATAGTTCTTTTGTCTTTAATCTCTTATCCAGATTAAATCATAAATATGCCTATTTTATATAAGTATACACATACTCCACAAAATTATGCATGTAACTTGAGTACATAATTAATGCTAGCCAAATAAATAAATTAGTTCTGTGTGAGAAGATCGAAAACAAAACAAAATCAAGGTAACAAGAAAGTAAAAGTGCCATCTTTCGAGTTTCTAGGGGATGTAACAAAAGCAAAATCTTAATGATGTCACATAGGAGCCCTCTATGTCACGTTCCTGGTCAGAGTTGAAAAACCCAGAGCACAACCTTAAACACAGGGTCACTAGCCCCCATGGCTATCCTCTCAGTTGTGTCATTATAGTGGACACTGGTGGTTGTCTGGTCCCTGTTGTTCACTTCATTCCTGCTGTAATCTCACCATATTTCATTGTTTGTCCTACAGAAACCATAAATAAACATTCCTATCTGAAACTGCATAGCATGAATAATTTCCCACAAAGAATGGTATAGATATTCCATTATTTTTAACTTAGAATTCACATAAATGTGATTATAACATACCCTCACACATCTCAAATATATTAATACACTTTGCTTTATAAATGGTACTTTTATATAAATATTATCATTTAGCACTTTTATTTGAAAATTATGGAAATAAATTCTAATCCGAGTCATTCTATTCAAATTACTACTGTACCTTGTAAAGCAGAGTGAATAGCACAATGTGTAAAGTTTTACAGTGCAAAAGTCTCATGAGACCTTTATAGCTGGGGTGCAGTGGTGTCCTTTTCTTATAGGGAGGCCAGGGATTTCCGGGGAATTTTCCACTCTGTTTTAAACTGTAAAAATAAAGCAAAACTAATGTTAGATGATAGATGCAAGATTAAGCTGTAATTTAAATAGTGATTTATAGACATTAATTTTTGTCACATTTTTATATGCAGTACTATTTTTTTTAATCCTTACCCAAGGACATACTCATTGATTTTGGAGACAAGGGATGGAAGTGGGGAGAGAGAAACACTGACGTGAGAGAGAAACATCAATTGGCTGCCTCTTGTATGAGCCCCAATTGGGGGACTGAACCCACAACCCAGGTATATGTCCTGACTAGGATTCAAACCCACAAACTTTGGGTTTAAGGCAGAGTTATCAAACTCATTTTCACCAGGGGGCCACATCAACCTCACAGTTGCCTTCAAAGGACCAAATGTAATTTTAGTACTGTATAAATGTAACTACTTCTTAACTAGGAGGCAAGGAGCTCAGCGCTGCTGCTGGGTAGAAACAAGGTGCCAGGCCAGATAAAACAAGGTGAAGGGCCAGATTTGGCTTGTGTGCCTTGTGTTTGCCACCTGTGTGTTACGGGATAGATGCTCCAACCAAGTCACACCAGCCAGGGCTATGCCGTACTATTTTTAATCAAATTGCTTAAAAATGCCAAATGGACATCTATTCTCCCCACAATGAACATTATTATTGCCTTTCATAATGGATAAAAATGAGTAGAGTTGAACATTAAATAAAAGTACAAATATGAAAATGTTAACAAAGGAAAACAGAAAGAATACAATGTAAAGAGCTAAACAAAAACAATTTTCTAGCTGCAACAACTGAACAAAATAGATTACCTAAAAAATTTCCCACTACAGCTGGGAAAGCTGGATAAAATGTAAAACATAACCATTTAAAGGCATATTTGAAGTCACAAAAAAGAAAGTAGAGTTCCCCCAAGTACCAGGAAAAAAAATTAACAAGCACCAACACTGTGTTTAGCAGTGATTTTTAAGTCTTTGAGCTGGCAGATTTCAAGGTGTTCGACCTGTACAACTAGGCTCAGAGGTGGAACTGAACTCCCACATAAAGCTAAGATCTTTGTAAAGCTTTACCCTCAATGAAACTCGCAAGGAGAAATAAGAATTTGTCTCTTCTGTGTTGGGAAAACAAGATTCCTAGGAAGATAATAATTATGAACTTGTAAGCAACAGCAGCAGACTCAAAACAAAAAAGGGAAAATCTGAAAGAATTACACGGAGAAACCGACAAATCTACAACCATAATAAAGGACATTAACATACTTCTAACAGGAAGTCCAAGAAAATAAACTGGGAAGGATTTTGAAGATTTTTAACAACACAATTAATAAGCTTGAACCAAAGACAAAATTAGAGAACATACATAATTTTAGGTGCACTTAGAAGATTTATTAAAATTAACAAAATAATAAGATGCATAGCAGATCTCAACAAATACAAAAAGAACTAATATACAGACCACAACCACTTATCACAAAGCAAATAAAACTAGAAATCAACTAAAAGATAACCCAAACCCCCCAGTAGACATTTTAAAACACCATGTCCAAATCACCCCAAAATTAAAGCTCAAAATTTACAAGTTCCACCAAGGCACTTGAGAAAGCTCTTCATAACAAGCAGCCAGAATTCACAGATAACTGAAGAATGCCTCTAACATGGAAGCTAGACACTAAACAACAGAAAACTCAACTTAGAGTAAACAAGTATTTTGTAGGTAGGAGGAGAGCTTTAACAACTTAAAAAAAAATTAACTACCAAAGCAAATGAGTTGCATATATGACTCATGGAGATGCCATGGAATTGTTCTCATTTAAAAAAAAAAGGGTTTCTGCTCTGCATGGTCGGTGTGGCTCAGTGGAGTGAGTGCCAGCCTGTGAACCAAAAGGTTGCAGGGTCCATTCCCAGTCAGGACACATGCCTGGGTTGTGGGTCAGGTTCCCCAGCTGGGGGCGTGTGAGAGGCAACTGATCAATGTACCTCTCACACACTGATGTTTCTCTCTCCCTCTTTCCCTCTAAAAAGTAAATGAATAAAATCTTTTTTAAAAAAAATAAATGTTTCACCCTGGCTGACATAGCTCAGTGGATTGAGGATTGAGCACAGGCTACAAAACAAAATGTTGCAGGTTCAATTCCCAGTCAGGGCACATGCCTGGGTTCCAGGCCATGACCCCCAGCAACCGCACTTTGATGTTTCTCTCTCTCTCTTTCTCCCTCCCTACCCTCTCTAAAAATAAATAAATAAAATCTTTTAAGAAAATGTTTCTATATAATAATTTAGTAGCTACATATAAGTGTAATTTTCAAAATAATCCCAACAGTTTATGGTAAAATATTTCAACTATTTTGTTTAGCACAGAGAAGCAATTTTTAGTTTTTGTTTGTTTAAACACTAGTCCCTAAATGTGCAGCACCCACCTTAATAAAGTGTTTCAAAATAAAGTTTATATATTTGTATAAAGCAGCAGCAGGTAATACATCATTTTGACTGCTCTTTTCGAAAGCATTAATGGAATAATGCAAATGAAAAGCTACATGACAGCAAAAAAAAAATTTAAGTGACTCAAACCAACACCTAATTACTGATTAGCTTGAGACAAAAATGATATATATAAACTCATACATCGTACTTTCAAACATGGGTCAGCAGCTGTTAACCTTCAAGATGAGAGATGGGAAGCAACAAAAATATCAGAAATTGTAGTTTAAAAAATTGACTTTCTGAATGGATTTAAAACAGCCACTGTATAAAAATCATGCTTGTCTTTTGGAAATGGCCTAGACAATAGTTCTAACACTGCAACTGACAAATACATTTCACTGAACTTCTCTGGGCCACAGCATCTTCAAATGTAAAATAAAACAATGAATTGAATGGATGGTTTTCTAAGAGTTGGTTTGTTTTGTTTTCCCTTTAAAAGCTGACCTGCCCTTTCAGAGGAATTACTAGTTGGGATGAGCAGGGGGAGCAGGATGAGTCACACCACCCCTCACTCTCTTCTTAGGTCTCTTCTGACTATTGCAGAACCCAGTTTCCACTGATGGCCCCAAGATACTTTCCAGAAACTGGGTAAAAGATCTTGAAGGCCTTTTTCAGCAATATGATCCTAAGATTCTAAACATTTAAATATTACATAAAGCAAATAGTTTATTTTCACTTAAATTCTCAGCACAAAAATTTAAAGAAATTTACCTTTCATTCATTTAGCAATTACTGCCTACAAACAGCCTAGCACTAAGCTAGATTCTGAGGACATAATAGTTCTAACTTATCCAGTCATGTTTCATTATTATTCTTCAAAACATCTTTCTACTACCTTCTTGCATATAAAAAAGATCACACTCAGAAACATCAGTTTAACTCCTCTTTGTCCTTTAAAACCAAAAAGAAAAAAAAGAAAATGACCAATAGCTGAAAAATATTAAATCCCATAATTTAGGGTTATTTTCCTAGTTGTGCTCTAATAAGAACTGAAACAGTCCATTATACAGTCAAATGGTACAGCAAATAAAAGATATAAAGAAAACAGATGTTATATTTCACATACAAAATAAATTTCAAAAAAATTTAAGTTTTACATTGAAACACATTTACTTTATACAAATTGTTATTAGATAAATATAACGGGCTTTACATAAATTTTCAAAGATTAACTTACAAGAAAATAACTTAAAGGTTTAGTCTGAAGCTGGAGAGTATATTTATTTGTTATGTTATTACTGCTTTATTTAAATTACATATTTCTTTTAAAACAAAGATTTTCAAATGGCCAAGAAACATCATATCACTTCCAAAATATTTCCAAGAAACTATAAAGATATGGTACAGGAACTCAAAAGTCAAATGGAGGAAATGAAAGAATTAGAAAAAATGGAGAGCAAAATGAAAATAAGGAAAAATTAATAAAACTAGCTCTGAGGATATGATTTTCTCTATGTGAAGCTGTTCTAAGTCAAACTATGTATAGTTCTAAACAACTAACAAAGCAAAGTAGATTAAAAAACACAATATAACCTGCAGACAGAAAAGATTACCTGTATATCAGTATAGGTCTAAGCTAGGATCCTCAACCTTGACACTAACAACATTTGGAACCAGACAATTCTGTTTGGTGGGCAGACCTAATGTCTACTGGTGCAGTCTTCAGACAATGCCAAGTGGCCACGGAAGACAAATTCATCCCCAGCTGAGAACCACAGGTCTAAACGAGCTCAACTGAAAGTCTGCTATGTGAAAAATAAAAGATGCAATTCTCTGCTTTACAGAGGCCAAGCATATAGTAAGCATTCAATAAATGTATATTGTTAAATTAAATTTCCCCTTTTAAACTGGTTACAGGAAGTGTTTAGTGACTTTCAAGGCTTTGAAAGTTTCAACCCAATCCAGTCCAATTTTCTATTTATTACAAAGTAAAAGAGAATAATAAAATTTACTATTCTTTTCATTCTTATGTAATGCTCAAATGACCAGCCCCTACCACTGCCTCCTGATAGAAAGGAGACCACCTAAGACAACAGTACTTATAAAGGCCGCATTAGGTTTTTCCATGCAAATGCTTACTCCTACCTATCTTTTCACTTTTCAATGTGAATCACTCAAATGATTTATTCAACAAATATATTCTGAATGCCTACTATGTGCCAGCACTAAGAGAATTAATAAAGATATAAAAGAGATATACAGACAAAATTATCTTCCCTCAAGGAACAAAGAGTCTAGTAAAAGCCTATAAGCAAACACATAATTACAAAACCACATGATCAGCACAGAATGACATCGCTGAGAAAGCAGGGAAAGGAGAACCTCAGACTATGGAAAGATAGGGAGAGATGCTGATAGGTAAATTAGGGTTTCTTCTTTGTTTTTTGGGGGGAGTTGTATGCTAAAATTTGGCACTACAACCTTTCTTCAGATATATCTATGATGGATCTTAAATTCAACATACCTCTATCATTGCAAAGAAAGTCTTGGCAAAAGAGAAGTTTCAATTATACCTAATATAAGTCCACTCTGATAGTTACCTAGACAAGTATTTTCTCAAAATTAAAGACATCTGCATCATATCAAAGTTGTTTTTTAAATGTTTAACTTTAGGAAAACACAAATAAGATGATAACCTATAATGTTCAGAAATATAATAGTGATTACTGAAGTTTAAAAATAGATGGAATATATTAAAAACAGTCCATAAAAACAAAATTGAGTTTATTCAAAAGATATCCTTCAAAACTTTATTTTCTGCAGTCATCAACATTTAAACTACTTTGTTAAATATTTACAAGTAATATTCATTTTACCTTGGTTAGTTCCCCAGTTAATAGCAGTATTACCACCCATCATCTCTGATACCCATCATCTCTAATGTCAGGCAATTTTATTCTCTTAACTTGTGCCTCCTCTAGTGGTTTAAAATAGAACAACATGAAACCAAGCTTTGAATTCCACTGGTCAAAGAGTAACTAAGTTTGCTAGTGTTTGATTTATGTTAATACATGATACTTTATAAAATTTATTTTTATCACATTAAAATCAGATTTTGTATCAAAAATCTTGAGGTTACAAATCTCAGCCAGATTATTTTTTAATCTTAAAATATTTTCTCCTCTAAAGATTGAGAGCATGCTTTAATAAGAACATAATCAGCATCTGTTATAATTATTTTTTTATATAAATACAAAATATCAATTATCATACTAATCAATAGAACGGACTTACAAGGCTGTATATCTGTCCATTGCAGACTGCACGTCTCTCCGGTAAACTGTTCGAAGAATGACCATGACGGGGTCAAACTCCTGATCCCAGACTTCAGCTATTATTCGAATTAAAGTAGAAACAGAACAGTAACTTCACAGAAGTCAAGTCAATCTCTAATGACTAATTACATTTAAATATATTTTAATTTAAAAGATGGGATAGTTTAATGTGGCATATTTGCCTTAATAAGCTTGATGCCATTAATACTTTCTAAATCAAAAAATTATAATTTCATCATTATGAATGTTGTTTTTCTTAAGTTCAGCGACAACTACTGAGCAAAAAGTTGTATAACATGACAATGCCTCACCATAAAAGTTTAGTTCATTAGAGGGTTTTTTGTAAATTGTCAACTAGAAAGAAACAATATATTAAACTTGGGAAAGTTGTCACAGTACTGACATACTGAAGTTGGTAACTGATCTCTCACCTTCCCCATAACTAGAAACCACTACCCTATGTGTGCTGTGTGTGCAACTGGTGGCATACGAGATGATTTTAAGTATTAATTGTGCAAAGGTTTTTATTTTAGCAATTACATAATTATATTAACATGTATTACAAAATTGTACATTATAAATAAAACCCACAATCTCACTAACAATCATGCATATAATAAGGCAAAGTTTAAAAAGTAAATATATTTAAGAAAATACAGCATACTAAATATATAATAATGGAAATGGTATTTAAATGTGGTAAAAATCTACAACATGGCCTGAGAATAATAATTTTAGAAATTATTAATGCTACCCCTTTCCTAGATTAAGTTTGTTGTCCTCTCACTCTCTCCAGCAGAACTCTCAACATTTGAAAACATAGTAAGAACCTTAAGCTTCTCCCTACAAATAATTTCAACTTTCTGGCATAAAAAAATCTGTTAACAACTTTCCCTATTTTCAAGTAACATGCTATTCATCATAAACTATCATAAGTATGATTTAAGATCTTTATGATAGTCCTTCACAAAGACAAAGGCTTTTGTTATTATTTCCTATTACCATTTATTGTCCTTCACTTTAACTCTATTAATTTACAAAATGAAAATGCCAAAGCTTTTATCAGAATTATAAAACCACAGCAACGGAAGAAAACTTGAGTGCTTAACTAGTTCAGCAGGCTTCAAGCAGTGTTCCACTGGAGCTGAATTTCCACAGAGGTTTTAACAGGGGCCACTTCATGGGAAAAGAGATGGCAAAACAGCCAAGAAGCTATGGCCACTGCCCACACACACTTTAACCACAACAGGACTGCGTTTTGTGCAACAGATTCACTTAAGGTTTAGTTCCCCAAAATTAAAAAAGGTTTAGTTAATCACTTCTGAAAAGTTTAAAAACCATTCATTTCACAAATAAATCAAATCCAAAGATAAAATTATTTTCTCAATATCACACTACCTAACATAATTCAGTAATATATTTAAATGTGACACTCAAATTATTTTATTTTTATGATTTTATTGTATTTTTTCCATTACCATTTCTTTTTTTTTACTACTGTTCAAGTGCAGTTGTCTCCATTTTCTTCCCACCACTCCCCCCACCCCAGCTATCCCCACCTCACACACCCATGATCCTATGCCTCTTTGGCTTTGTCCATGTGTCCTTGACAACCCTTCCTATCCCCCCCGATACCCCCTCCTACCTCCAGTTTGTTCTTTACTTCAATGTCTCTGGTTATATTTTGCTTGCTTGTTTGTTTTGTTGATTAGGTTACACTTACAAGTGAGATCTTATGGTATTTGTCTTCACTGCCTGGATTATTTCACCTAGCATAATGCTCTCCAGATCCATCCATGCTATTGAAAAGGGTAGAAGCTCCTCCTTTCTTTCTGCTGTGTAGTATTCCACTGTGTAAATGTACCATAGATTTTTGATCCACTCATTTATTGATGGTCACTTGGGTTGCTTCCAGCACTTGGCTATTGTAAATTGTGCTGCTCTGAACATTGGGGTACACAGGTTCTTTTGGATTGGTGTTTCAAGATTCTTAGGGTATAATCCAACAGTGGAATTGCCAGGTCAAAAAGCAGCTCCATTTTCAGTTTTTTGAGGAAATCCCATACTGTTTTCCACAATGGCTGGACTAGTCTGCATTCCCACCAACGTGCACTAGAATTCCCTTTTCTCCATATCCTCACCAGCACTTGCTGATTGTTGATTTGGTTATGATGGCCATTCTGACTGGTATCTTATTGTGGTTTTAATTTGCATCTCTCTGATGGCTAGTGATGTTAAGCATCCTTTCATATGTCTCTAGGCCCTTTGTATGTCCTCCTTGTAGAAGTGTCTGTTCAGGTCCTTTGACCATTTTTTAATTGTGTTGTTTGTCTTCCTAGAGTGGAGTCATGTGAATTCCTTATATATTTTGGAGATCAAATCCTTGTCCGAGGTATCATTTGCAAATATATTCTCCCATACAGTTGGTTTCCTTTTCATTTTGCTGATGTTTAGCCATGCAGTAGCTTTTTAGTTTGATGAAGTCCTATTTGTTTATTCTTTCCTTTATGTCCCTTGCTCTTGGGGACATATCAATGAACATATTGCTGCATGGAATATCTGAGATTTTCCTATGTTCTCCTCTAGGACTTTTACAGTGTCACCCAAATTCTCGACTCTAATCTTCAAATGCCCAGAGCTCCATCCAAATGTCTAAAACTTTATTGTGTATGACATTCATATTAAAGAGCTTCTTCAAAAAATATATTCCCAGAATCTGTTCCCAGAGATCCTAATGAGAGCAGACCTGGGCTAAGGCACAGGAAACTATGTTTGCAAAAAGGACCACAAATGAGTCTGACAGATTATTCCTCACCTCACTTTAATAAGCACCGCACTATACAAGAACACCACTACACTTAAAAGCTTATCTGAATTTTAGATACAAAATATTCTCTACAACAAAGAAAAACTGCTTTTTTCCTTTAATGGAAGATATTCCAACCAGAAACTCTGGAATGTTCTGCATACTTTTGTGAACTCCTGAAAAATTCCCACAATAAGACTTATTCTGTTGTGTTTTGCCAAACACAGTACATCTTTACAACTTCACAGTGGGCATCAGTTTTTTGTTTAGACAAGTGTTGAGGGGATCAAGAAGCATACAATTGCTACTTCCTCAAAATTTTAACTTACATTAGGGAAAATGTCAAAGTTTAAAAAAAAAGACTATGAATCAAGACTTCAACTACTTCTGGCTCTTATCAAACATGTCATCTATGAATCTAAAGGGAAAATCTTAGAAAATCAACCACTCAAGGAAAAGGATTCTATCTATTTATATAGGATCAAAATGTAAGAAAATGTTTCAGCATTCTACACAGATTTTAAACTGTTTCAAATTAAAATTTGGGTAGTGAGAACCATTTCCAAATCAACTTAGAGAGCAAATACACTCAAAATGTTTCTAATGTATTTTATTGATTATGCTATTACACTTGTCCAAATTTCTCCCCTTTGCCCCCACTCCTCCTGGTACCCCTAATTACCTTCAGTAATCCCTACCCTTAGCTCATGTCCATGGGTTGTGCATATAAATTCTTTCACTTCTCCATTTCCTAAATTGTTCTCCATTTCCTAACATCCCCCTATTTTGTACCTACCAATTTGTACTTAATCTCTGCACCTTTCCCCCCATTTTCTTCCTTCCTCCTTCCAACTCTTACCTCTCCAAATGATCTCCATATCTATGATTCCATTCCTGTTCTGGTTGTTTGTATAGTTTGTTTTTTAGATTCAGTTGTTGATAGTTGTGAATTTGTTGTCATTTTAATGTTCATAGTTTTTATCTTTTTCTTTTTCTTAAATAAGTCCCTTTAACATTTCATATAATAATGGCTTGGTGATGATGAACTCCTTTAACTTTACCTTAACTGGGAAGTACTTCATCTGCCTTTCCCTTCTAAATGATAGCTTTGCTGGGTAGCGTAATCTACACTGTAGCTCCTTGCTTTTCATCTCTTTGAATACTTCTGGCCAGTCTCTTCTATCCTGCAAGTTTCTTTTGAGAAATCAGCTGACAGTCTTATGGGCACTCCTTTGTAGGTAACTATCTGCTTTTCTTTTGCTGCTTTTAAGATTCTCTTTTTATCTTTAACCTTTTGCATTTTAATTACAATGAATCTTGGTGTGGCCTTCTTTGGGTCCAACTTGTTTGGGACTCTCTGTGCTTCCTGAACTTGCATGTCTATTTCCTTCATTAAATTGGGGAAGTTTTCCTTCCATATTTTTTCAAGTAAGTTTTCAATTTCTTGCTCTTTCTCTTCTCTGTCTGATACTCCTAAAATCTGGATGTTGGTTCATTTGGAGATATCCCAGAGGCTCCTTAGTCTATCCTCATTTTTTTAAATTCTTTTTTCTTCTTGCTCTTATGACTGAATGCTTTTTTCTTCCTTATGTTCCAAATCATTGATTTGATTCTTGGCTTCATCCCCTCCAGTGTTGGTTCCCAGTAGATTTTTCTTTATTTCACTTAATGTAACCTTCATTTCTACCTGAGTCTTTTTTACGCTATTGCAGTACCCGGTGAGTTCTTTGAGCATCCTCATGACCAATGTTTTGAACTCCACAAGTGATTGGTTGGCTATCTCCATTTTGCTTAGTTCTTTTTCTGGAGTTTTGCTCTATACTTTCATTTGTACTATATTTCTTTGTCTCCCCAATTTGGCAGCTTCCTTGTGTCTGTTTCTGTGTATTAGGTAGAGCTGCTTTGACTCCTTGTCTTAGTAGTGTGGCCTATTGTAGAAAAGCACACCTGTAAGTCGTGTGGCCCAGAGCCTTAGGTAATCACCAGGGTGGGGCAACCTGTGTTGCCACTCTGTAGCTATGCAGGTGAGGGGTCAGAGAGGGGACAATGCCACTGCCTGGTCTCTGGTGTTTTGCCCAGTACGAAGCTGTCTCCCAGCACTTGCCCTGTTGCCAGTCTCTTCACTTTCTCCTTGCCACTGGTGCTCTTGCAGCTGTTGCCCTGGTGCTGAATCCCAGAGGGGGTGGGTATGCGTAAGTCCTAAGACAATCATGGACCCTTTAAGAGGAGTCTCCTGAGAATACAGCAGTTTCTTCTGCTGCCCCAATCCCCACTGGTTTTTACAGCCAGAAGTTATGGGGACTTACCTTCCTGGTGTTGGAACCCTGGGCTGTGTGATCTGGTCTGTGGCTGGGATCCCTTGCTCCCAAGGTAACCCTGCTGATTTTTATACACTGCATGTGAATGTGGGAACCTTCTCTGTACCACCCCACATCTCCATGCCTCCCTGCGCCTCTTCACCTGTCTGCACACACCTCTCCTGGTTTCCACCCATTGGATGAATGTGGCTTCTTTAAATCCTTGGTTGTCAGACTTCTATACAGCTTGATTACCTGATGATTCTGGGTAGTATTTCTTTGTAGTCTAGTTTTAATTTTTGCTGTAGTTGTGCAAAGAGTTGAAGCATGTTTACGTACCACTCATCTTGATTGTAAGTCTCAAAATGTTTTTAAGTATACATTTTGTTTTATAATTTTTGGTTTACTTACAGTGTGTTCACTAATGAAAATGAACTAGATACAGTTCATATATAGAGTTCCTTTTATAATTTAGAGTCATCTAAGAAACCTTATTGTAATATAAAACCGTAAATTTATAAATAAATGAAGAAATATACTATATACCATAAAAGACAAGCATACATCTATATAAGAAAGTTGAAGAAAAAAACCAAAGTTGAATAAATAAAAGGAAAAATATTTTATTTCCATATACACAACTCACCTTCAGAAAAATTGATACTGAAGACTATCTATGTATATAAACATACCTTTAGGAGTATACATTCCTTGTTGCATAGAACCTCCAGGTTCAAAAACAGGAGCCTTAAAATCAGCTACAGCTGATAAAACTGATTCAAAGCTGTAACTGCCTGGAATAATGCCACTTTTGGGATTTGGATTTTCTGGAATATGATGTATGTGTCAAGAAAAAAAAAATCATACTATATTTGCCACATATATTGTCATTCTTTGTGTTAACATTTTCACAAAGTATTCATCACCTTACATTTTACTTTGTAGTTTTTCCTTGTAGATGTGTGACTTATAAGTAAAATATAACTAAAAAAAAGAAAAAGATAAAAATCATAACTAAAAGCCAGCTTTATAAACTTACCGAGGTACCCTGGTGTCTGTTTTTGTTTTTAAAAAGAAAAAGGCAAAGTAATTGTCTGTAATATAAAAAGTTGGCCACAACAGGATTATATAACAATTTGATTACTTTTTATTGTGAATTTTAAAAATATTTTTAATCTAGAAGCCTACTAATAAGCTATATGCTGAACTGTTCCCAATTATATTACTCCCCCCAAATTTATCGAATTTCAGAAAAGGAAAAATAAAACTTTAAAAAATTGAATTTCCATACATCATTTTGCAAATGTACTTTTCCTTAGAACATTGAGAGCAGACTAAAAATTAACCAAGTTTTTTCTGAGTAAAGGTTGTGTTTCCAAAAACACAAAATGTCATCCTCAAAATAAAAAGATAATAAGAAAAATTTTTAAATATGGAAACAAGAAAACTATAGTTTTTTCCTACTAGTTTCATTTTAAAGTATACAATTCTTTTAAATTCAAAGTTACAGAGAATGCTTTTGCTCTGTCTGTTCAGCATTGATACACCATATACAACTGTTAAAAAAAATTATCGGCCCTGACTGATGTGGCTCAGTTGGCTGGGTACTGTCCCACAAAGCAAAAGGTCACTGGTTCAATTCCTGGCCAGGGCACATGCCTTGGTGGGTTTGGTCCCAAACAGGGCGCAAATGAGAGGCAACCCATTAATGTTTCTCTTTCACATAGATGTTTCTTTCCCTCTCTTTCTGCCTCCCTTCCCCCTCTCTAAAAATAAATAAATCTTTTTTAAAAAAAGAAAGCATCAAACAATATCAAATTGATGCTGCTTATGAAAATCTTCAGTTATCAAACAGGCATTCCAATAGGAGTTATTTTACAAAATTGTAGCAAATTATTCCAAACATATTCACAATATACAAAATAAATGTAGTCAAAAATTTACAAAACATTTTTTTCACAAGATAATGTGATCTTCACCTAAAATACTATTAGCAATAACAAAAATAATGTGTATATTGTATGCTCAGCCCTATACAAGGAACCATATGTTTTCAGAGTTTATGAACAACAGTCCTTGCCCTTAAAAATCTCTTGATTTAAAGCTGAATGCTAAGAAAAACTCCTCAGAATGTTTAAAACCCTGGCAATAATAATTATAAGGTATATATCTCTACATTATAACCATGAATTCCAGCCAGGTTATAAGATAAAGTAGACCTAAGCTGCCTTTTCCAGTGTCCAGCTTTCTTTCACTAATGCTGTCTCAGAAGGTCACACACGCCCTTGGGTGCCGGAGCCTTCAGTCCCAAGGTCTAATGGAAGTCTAACGAGAGAGCTCCTTGGGACGCAATGCTTAGAGCAAAACATCTGCCACGAGCCCTGAACGTATAGTTGAACAAACAATTGGAGTTCTTTTTTCCATACAGTATTTCAACTTCAAAAAAATTTTAATCAAAAAAGTAACATCTCTTTAATCCATAAAAATTACTTATTATTTAGATCCTACAACTATCAGAGAATTAAACTTTTAAAAGGATATGAGGTCCAGCAATGAACTATGTGTCCTGTCATTCATACACAGCTGGGCTACCATCTCTGCCCTGAGAATCTCATCATCAGACATTCCTAAAATAATTAAAAACAGAATTAATAAATCTGAATATATATAAATTATAAAGAAACAACTTATCATACATTTTATTAAGCTGTTTTACCAAAAATAAGATGAGTTCAAAATTAAAGAGCAAAGAATGCAATTCCTCAAATATAAGTGCATTTTTAACTACCCTGCAGTTTATAGTACCCTTAAATTAAGGTTTTTTAAAGGATATTCTAAAAGGAGTATTAATTGTACAATGCATCAAGTTTGACACACTGATTAAATATGTCCATATTCCTTTCTTTTATCCATAAGCCAGGTACTAACACTGGGAGGGAGAGGAAAGGGAAGAGCATAGTTAATACCCAAGTATTAGTATTAGTGTTTTTTACCTAAATGTAAACGAAGACTCAAAAGAATCACAAGAAATGTAAGAGCGCCTTCTAACATTGATCTCTCATGCTCCGCATCAAGCACTGTGTTTTGATGTTGTGATGCCATTGTCAACAAATCCACTACCTTAAATCTATAAGAAATATTTGACACAGATTTTTTGAATGTTAAAACAAAATGACTTAAATCGCAAATACTTCCTAATACCTATCTTAATAAAATTAGGCTTACCTTTCAAAAACAGATGAAATAAAATAATCTGGGTCAAGTCTAGAAGCACAAACCTTTAAAAGGCAAAAAAATAAATAAATAAAACCCATACACATTATTTCTCAATATTCAGTTTTACTTCTTATATCAGTCGTGGGTTTTTTTAAATTTCCTGTATCTTACGATGTTTTGAAATCCTGGGGAGACCTTACAAACTCAGGCAGAGACTACCCCTCTAGAAGAGAGCTAATTCCTAAATATAGTAAAAAACTTACTTGGGAGCCAGCCTCCTATATGCAAGTCAATCACCCACTTTACCTAACTCTCACACACCACACCAACATTCCCCCTACCCTAAATCAATATAGGACCAGGTGCCAGATAGCTGGGGACAGCCCCTATGCCCCCGAACCCACCAAAACTATTCAAACCAGCCAATCCTAAAGTGCTTCCCCTGTTCTGACTTGCCTTTCCTGTGGAAATACCACAGAACAAAGTCACTGTTCCAGTATTTCCCTTCACTCCTGCTTCTGCCTCCTGAACAAATCTAATGCTTCCTCTGTGGTCCTGCATGATGTGGCATGCCCCCTTCTATTAGGAAATGAAGTAATTATTTCAATAGCAATAACCTCTCCATGTTGTCATTTAGTCACCTCTACAAGTTAGAATCCTGTGGGTACAAATGAGACACTCTAAAGTACAACATCTGCATTATCAAGTCAGCTTACCTGTAACAGGTAAATGTCAGGATCAATCATGGAATTACAGAAATGAGACTGAACATAGGTCATGGCTTGTCCTTTGATTTGCAGACCATTTCTTACCCACATATTGCTGTGTATTTCAGCAAGACTTGCCTAGTAAGATAAAAATTATGTAAATTGGACAAAGAAGTCACCTAAATTCAATCTTCATAAAATCATGTTATATTGAACAATCTTTTCAAAATATTACATCTTAATCTAACAGTATGAGCCTGACATTCTGTCCAATGTTAGTTTAAGATATTCAATTCAAACATATACTTTAAAGTTTTTAAATGCTTTATACAGTCCCCTCTTTTGGAAATTTACATGTGAGTTAGCTTTCCATGATGGCTCCTGGACATACTTATAGCAATATTCACTGAAATTGTTCATAAGGAATCAGTGATACTTACACTTAACTCTTCCCTCCTCAAAAAAGAAAGCCATACATAATGCTTAAAGAACACAGAAATAAGCATAAAACAAAGCTAAGTGTTCAAACTCAAAGAATATAACCTATATCTTTAACACTCTAACTCAACCTTCAATCCAAACTAGTCACTTTCCAAATAACTGGCAGATAGGACAGGGTCATATTAGAATAAATTATCTTACTATGTTAATATTTAATTCTTCATGTATTTATGCCCTGTATCAATTAAAACTTAACCTAGTCATAACTTCATCTCTTATTCGTTCCTAAACCTCAGCGTTAAAGTTTAATAATGATTAACAAATGTAAAATAGCCAGAAAAAAACAAATATAAGTGCAAGCCCCAGAAATGTACATAAATAAAAGGTTGGCCCACAAAATTAAGGTGTTAGAACTGAAAAGAAAAAACAGAATTTATTATACAGGCTAACTTTTCTCTCTTTTATCTCCTCTCACTTATAGATCGGGAAACTAAGAATCAAGTAGGTGAACTACCGCAAACGACATAGATAATGAAATAAAGGTGGCACAAAGGCTAGAATCCATTAGGTCTACTGGCTCCCAAAACAGTCTATAAAGTTCCTTTGTAAGTAAATAGAAGGAGGAACCCCCCCAAAATCAAAATTTATTTATAAAAAATTGTGTATTCATTCTTACATGTTTAAACTTCAGTCACCTTCAAGTACTCCCCATTTGATACAATATACCTATCAAGACATTTTTTCCACTGCTCAAAACAATTTTTGAACTCCTCAAGTTTGATGCCTTTTTGTGTTTCTGCCATTTTTTGTTTCACCTCTTCCATATCAGCAAAATGTTTCCCTTTGAGGAATTTTTTCATCCAGGGAAACAAAAAAAGTCGCTCAGAGTTAAACTGGGTGCACAGGAAGGGTGGAGCATGGGGTCATGTCATTTTTGGTCAAAAACTACTGAACACTCAGCACCGAGTGGGCAGGTGCACTCATAAATCGCCCATCATGAATGGGCAAATGCATTGAAAGAGCCTTCAAAAACATTTCACTGAAGCCAAACACAGCCTCTCACAATGCCAGCTGGTACACTGAAAGGGATGGGTTCCTAGAACATTCACTTAATGGGGGAAGCCTGTACTACAAAAGGCCCACCCTCCAGAAGATAATTCCATTGGGGCAGGGGGGCGCTCCTTGTATAGTGAAAAGAATTCCTAGGAAAACTGTAACTAAATATACATCACATAAAAGCAAAAACACCTAAATATAATCTGGCAAAAATACCAAAACTGAGTTTAAATTTTTTTCAAGCATTTCACTATAAAAACAATGGTAAAAGGATAAAAATAAAGAAAGACTCATTTAACCAAAGAATTCCATTCAAAATGTTTTAAAAACCTGAATACATACTTGAATTTGGAGTGGGTGAATCATTAGTTTCATTAGCATTTCCTGATCAGGTAAAACAGAATCCAAATCTAGTTCTTGACATTTCACAGCCTATAAATTATAATTAGAAAGTTATTAATTCAATACTTATTTTTAATGTTAGGAAAAAGAATGTTTAATGACAGTCTTACCTTACTCAAAAACATAGCATAGTAACGATGTAGTGGCAGATGAAAAGTTACTTGGTTTGGTGCTGGCTGGAATAAACAAACAAAATCCATAAGTCAAAGAATGGTTTATGAAAGTTCAAAGGAAGTTTTGAAATGCTAAATCCACATTTTCACCTTGATTTATTCCTCTATATTTAAATCAAAACTTAAAATTTTAGAAGATACAGCTTTAAAAACTGCTGTAAATAAAATAATTCCATTTTAAACACCTAAATAATGCAAGTTCCTTAAAGGCAGAAATTGTATACTACTCAACTCTGAATCCTCTGAAGCATCTAGCACACAACAAGAGGTGAGAGAGCCGTCCCATTTGGGAATCTTCAAAGGTATGCATACCGAGCACATAGTAGGAATAAGAACAATAATGGCAGCTAACAGTCATTGAGTACTTACCATGTGCCAGTCCCTCACTTTATTCATATTTCCCCATTTAATCTTTCCCCAAACCCTACAGAGTAAAAACTACTAATTTTCCTGTTTAGGAAACTTAAGTAACTTCCTAACAAGTGGAAGGAGCTAGTCTGGACTCCACTGTTACATTCAGAGTGTTAAGAGGCTTTGACTACAGTCCTAAATTGAGTACAGGTGAAGTGCTTGCTTAGGTTCCTTCATGACCTAGAGGAGATGTTCCCCATATCAATGCCAAACACACAGGCTCCACAAGAAAACTTAGTACTGCATAAATTATGGACTTTTGGCACCCTTGTGAATATTGTGAAATTTGTATTTAAATCTGTGAATCCCAAGGGTCATGCCATCAATATAGGGCAAAAGCACACAACAGTTCTTTCTTAAACAAATAAGAAAATTAAAAATTAAAAAGGCATTGTTTTTAATGTGTCTATAAATTTTAGTAAAGTTTTTTTGTGTAAAAAAAATCTTATCCAGAACATTCGGATAATTGTCTTAATGTGGTATCCATAAAGAGTTATGAAGAGTTGCAATATGTCACCATCTCTGAGTTTTTTAAAAACCGATATGAGAATAACATCCTCCTCAGTACACGAATAAAAATCTAGAGTAAGTTATTCTAATAAGTTTGCCTTCCATAAAAAGGAATAAATTCTGACACATGCTACAACATAGATGAACCTTGAGGACATTATGCCAAGTGAAATAAACCAGTCACAAAGAGACAAATACTATGTGACTCCACTTACATGAGGTACTTAATGAAAATCATAGAAACAAAAAGTAGGGGAGCTTAATGGGTATAGTTCCAGTTTCGGGGGAAAAAAAGACAACAGAGGTTCCATCTGCCTAGGGTTCAGCAATCAGACGGACTCCGTTAAAGTAGTGTGAAATATGGTCTTCCTTCTACACGTGGCATGTTGCAATGCCACCTCATAAAAAAAAATAAAAGGGGCTTCTGACCGCAAGCTTGGCTGACTAATTAGAAGCAAGCCCTTTTTTAATTCATACAGAGCACATTCTATGCCAACTCGTCTCAATTCATTATTAATAACAATCACCTTTGTTTCCAAGCCCATACAAGAACAGTGACCAATTAATCAAGTTGTAACATACCGTTCCCATCAATCTCCCCCATCCTATTCATATTTGCACTGTCACTTTTAACTCTTCAAATAAAATTAATTCACTCCTGACAAATACTGAGACATACACATTTAAGCACAGGAAAAAACATATACCCTTCTCTAGGAATAAGCAAACATAATAAATGCACTGTGGAAAATGTCAAAGGACTGGTCTCCCACTTCTCTTTGTAAAAGCTTAATAATACTATTCACTTTGACTTCTTTCCCTTGTCCTATGAAGTGCTATTCATTATTTTCAATGTTAAATGAGATCTTTCAGTTCTTTTTATAAATGCTTTTATATATATTACAAATATACATACCTCATCTACAAAGTTTATAGCATCAAACCAGTCTTGAAGAGCTTCAAGGCAATATCTAACAACATTTCGAGTATATTCTTGAGTTTCCTAAAATAATAAATTATATGTTTTCAGTATATATGTATATTTTCACCTTCAAATTATATGCAATACATAAAAATAAGTTATGTACACTATATTACTATATACAATGATAAAAGTTTTTTCAAAATAACCATATTTGCCATTTCAAGAAATCATCTCTTTGCAAACTAATACTATCAATCAGTGACAATTATGAAAATTAAAGAACACAATCTGCTACCTATTATATGATATATTCCTTAAAATGAATCAAAGCTGAAATAGGTTTGTATAATATAAATCAGGTTAAATTTCAAGATATTCCCCACATATTATGTTTCCTAATGTTATTGTTTAATAGGTACAGAGCTTCTTCGGGATGATAAATGTTCTGGAAAAGGACAGTGATCACGCTTGCACAACACTGCGAATGCACTTAATGTCACTGAATTGGGCACCTAAAAACGGTGTCCAAATAATAAATAATAAAAAATAACTAAGAGGGCAGAATATATGAGTACTCTAAGTAGCCTGTATCTTTGTTTGCAACAAAATTTAGAAGAGGATAAGTATGTGCTATTGATGTTTTATGGAGAAATGGATACAGTGAAATAGGCAAGTATTAAGTAAAATGGGAAAATACATCATGATTGCCTTTGTGAAAATAAAAAAGGTAAAGAATTTGAGTAGACATTTCTCCAAAGATCTACAAAATGGTAAATAAGCACATGAAAAGATGTTAAACACTATCAGCCATTGGAAAGCTACAAATCAAAACCACAATAAGATACCATCCACATATACTAGAATAGCTATGATTTTTAAAATGTAAAATCAAAAATGTTGGCAAGGATACAGAGAAAATGAAACTCTCTTACATTGCTGATGGGAATGTAAAATAGTACAGCTATTTCCAAGTTAAACATAGAACTACCAAGCAATTCTACACTCACATACCCAAGAGAATTAAAGCATATATATTCACCCCAAAATCTGTATATCCCTGGCTGGGTGGCTCAGTTGGTTGGAGCATTTGGTCCCATGCACCAAAAGGTTGTGGGTTCCATCCCCAGTCATGGCACACACCTAAATTGCTGGTTCAATCCATGGTCGGGGCGTGTGTGAGAGGCAACCAATCAATGTTTCTCTCTCACTTAGATATTTCTTTCTCTCTTCCCCTTCTCTCTATCCTCCCCCCACCCACTCCTTCATCTCTCTCTGAAATCAATAAACATATCCTCAGGTGAGAATTTAAAAAAAAAAAACTTGTATACAAATTTTCACAGAAGCATTATTCATAACAGCCAAAAAATGAAATCAACCTATAAATGGACAAGTAAAATTAGTATATCTATGTGAAGGAATACTATTCAGTCATAAAAAGAAATAAAGTACTGACTGATACTTACTGCAACACAGTTGTACTATAAAAACATCACGCTAAGTGAAAGAAGCCAGACACAAAAGGTCACATATTGTATGATTCCATTTATATGAAATCTCCAGATTGGGTAAATTCATACAGACAGAAAGGAGATCAGTGGTTTCCAGGACATGAGAAGAGGTTGGAATTAGGAGGTATGAGGATTCAGGATTATGTTCTGGAATCTGTGGTAATGGTTGCACAACTTTGTGAATATAAACTACTAAATTGTATACTTTAAAAAGGTTAAAATGTCCCTGGCTGGTATGGCTCACTGGATTGAGTGCTGGTCTGTGAGCTGAAAGGTCACCGGATCAATCCCCAGTCAGGGCACATGCCCGAGTTTCAGGCCAGGTCCCCAGTTGCATGGTGTGCAAAAGGCAATTTATAGATGTTTCTCTCACACATCGATGTTTCTCACCCTCTCTTTCTCCCTCCCATCCCCTCTCTCTAAAAAATAAAATGAAATATTTTTTAAAAATAGGTTAAAATGATGACTTTTATGTTATATGAATTTTAAATATATTATCTATGTAAATGTATTTTCACATATGTAAATTACTCTGGGCCTTTAAAGAAAGCTAGGTCTCACATTTATTGATGATGTCTCCTTCATCCTGTTCAGTCTCCACGTCCTGCTAATTCTTCCTTGATATTATCACGTAAATTCACTCCTACTTCCACCTATTTCTGCTATCATCCAGACCAAATATCATGTATCCAGTATCCTTGCCAACATTCACCCTGTTTTAATCTATCCCATAAGTGATTTATGTTTATAAAAATATTACTTTACACATTCTGTTCCCTACCTCTTATAGGAAAAAATTTAATGGCACTTAAAAGTTGCCATAAATAATCTGTGATAACCAAACTAAACTGGCAGATAATTCATGAATAAAGAAACTTTTAAAACCAAATATTCTCCCATTTTATCAAGTGTCTGGGCAAAAGAGTATCATTATACATACCTTCTTGGCACTAGTGTAAACTGACTCAATTCTTCTGGAGAATAATTTAAAAACTTGGTATCAAGACTCATTTAAAAGGTGGCCTCTTAATTCCATTCCTAAACACAGTACATTTAATAATCTGTTCAGATCATCTCTCTCCCCTCTCCCCACCACTAATATACCCACCCCCCAAAATTCAGTATGCATGCCACCTACTTGCTAGTTTTATCATCTTTGGCAAACTACTTAAACTTTATGAGTCACCATTTCTCCATGTGTAAAAAATGGGAATTAATACTACCACCACCTAGTACTGTTATGAAGAAGCAAATGAAATAATATATATCAAATGTTCTGTGTCACAGTCTAGCATTATGTCGGACAAATAGTTAAGTGTCCCATAGTCATGACCAGACTCAACTTCTCTCCCGTCTGCAGTAACCCAAAGGTGCCACTAGATGGAGATTTTATAGCAGGTTTGTTTTGTTCAAAAAGCAAAAACACTATTCTAGAAATGAGCCATCTTTTATCCACTCTATTTATTATAATCAATATTGTATTACTTGTTTAACTAGCCTTGACCATTTTCAAAAACCAAACAGCACTCAGGACAATCATACAAAGTAAGCTATAGGTGAGTTTCCCTTTTTGATTGCTAATCTTTTAGCTGTTTTTTTTAATATTTTAGTTGTTTTTTAATCTTTTAGTTTTCAGTTTTATAATTAGAGAATATAAACACAAAGAAATAGCTTTTAACTTTAAATAATAGTCATTATTCTAGTTTACATTTCTAAAACCTAACAACACTGCTGCTAAAGACATTCTTGCTTACAAGACAATTATAACAAAGTGATAAAGGACACTGGTTCTGAAATCAAATGGATTTCTCTTCAAACTCAGTTTTCACTAGTAGCTGTGTGAAAGTGGACAAGTTATTTAACCTATGAAAGAAAGATTATTTACTTCGTAAGAAGCTGTGAGGATTAAATAAGAATATAACATAAAGAATATAATGTAAAGAGCTACGCCTGGCATACTATAATTGCTCAATAGAACATTCTATCTAGAAACTAAGTACTGCCTTAATGGAGAAAGAACTCTCGGATACTACCAGGACAATATGAGCTTGTTTTCTCTCTGTTCGTTCACATCAGAGCTTGAAGGAGCCATAACACACTATAATCCTGGCCTTCAGAGACTAAAAATAAATTACCACCTGGAAACAATGATTTCTTGTTTTTACATACCCCAGCTTCATAATCCAAATTTATCCTCAAAGTAGTTGTCCAATAATCCTCCTAAAATAATGTCTCTTCATACCAACATATCAATCTTCCCTGTCAAGTCACTGTCTTCTGTTGGCTTCAATAATACTGAATTCTTCTGGTTTTTCTCCTTTCCCTCCACATCTAAATGTCAGTTCTTTCTCCAGGGACTACTGATCTTCCTTTTCTACTTTGCCTCATCCTGTCGCTGACAATAAATACCATCTATATTCCCATGGCTCTAAAATTTATAACCTTAGTCTGGACTTCTCTTCTGATCACAAGATGCATATAGCCATATAGTACAACTCATCCCACCTCATCTATTCCAACTGCCTATTCGCTATTTCCACTTGGATGTTTCATAAGCATCTCAAATTTAGCATATCCAAACTAACTCTAATCTCCCTAAACCTGCTTTTTCTATCAATCTTTTTTATCTTGGTACATAGTTACCCAAAAGTCTTCCTTTCTCATGCATCAACAATATCCATCTAAGTCTATTGATTGTACCTCCAAAATACATCTTCAATGTCTAAAACGAATCTTGAATACATCTTGAATTTTAAATCTGGATTTCCTATCTAGATTATCACAGCATCTTAACTGGTCTATTTACTTCTAGTCTTGATGCTCCCCACACTCCCTTCAATCAGTCCTCCCAACAACTACAGTGATCTTTGAACATTTGAACAAACCTGAACATTCTTCTGTGGAAACTATTGGGATGATTCAGAAGGTCACAGCTATGGACAACTGGCAATTGGAAGCTTCATCACGATTAACATGCCTGCTCATGCATCACATCTTGTGCAGAGTTTTCTGTTTGTTTGTTTGTTTGTGTGTGTGTTTGTTTTTTGCAAAACACTGACTCACCCAGGTGACTCAGCATCCTACAGCCCAAATTTGGTGCCCTATGACTTCTGGCTTTTTCCAAAACTAAAAATCACCTTTGAAATGGAAGAGATTTCAGGCCAGCAATGAGATTCAGGAAAATATGACGAGGCAGCTGATGGCTATTGGGAGAACTGTGTGAGGTCCCAGAGTGCTACTTTGAAGGGGACTGAGGCATCACTGTCATATGTATAATGTTTCTTGCATCTTGTATGTGCTTCAGTAAATGTCTGTTTTTCATATTTGCATGGCTGGATACTTTCTGAACAGACCTCATATTTTGAGAATTAGTAAAGAGAAATGACTGTGTTAAAATGGAAAAGAAAAGAAAGAACACTATATCATGAGGAATGGTAATCCAATGAAGGCCTGGAGGCACAGGGCGTAGGTGTAGGAAGATGAATTATGAGAAACAGGTTGAGGGAAAATTATGGAGAATCTTAAATGCCTCCATAGAAAACTCAGATATTATCCTGGAGACAGATTAGAAACAAATTTTTAAGCAAAAAAGAGATATCCACAGAACTTAGATAAGTAACTTAAGTATTGGGACAGATTACAGTAGGAAGAATCTTGTGGCAGTTAAGAAATTGCCTTAACAACCCAGATTTTTAAAATATACAGAAATAAATTAAGTCAAAAGGAAAGAAGTGGGAGGAAGACATTTCTGGAATGGAAGAGAGGATTCATGGCACCTGATACAGTTTGAACAAAGCTGGTATAGAAAGGGGAAAAGGTTTCTATATTAGACATTTATATCATTTTAAGATACCATTAAATGATATAAAGGACACAGTATGAACTGATGATTTTCAAAAGTTAGTTAGGGACCTGAGAAAACACGTCCTATAAGGACAGCTACATGAGTAACCAGAGCCGTTGGAAATTTGAACCTGGCTAGACTGTAGCAACATTGTGAGTCATCTGCATTTAGAGGATAGCTGAAGTCATGAGAGAAAATATAAATCTGCATAAAGAAGCACATGCACTTGAAGAGTATATGAAAGAGTGCCTCATAATTACCCTGTGAAGAATGACAGGCTTTGCTAGCCTTCATTTTGCTCTTTTAAAAATAAGAAAAAAGACTGAGACAGAGAAGTTCAAATAGTTTAAAATGAGTTGACCAAGTCACGTTAAGTAGAAAGAGGCAGACCCAAACCAGAATCCAGGGTCTCAAAATATTTCTATAAAATCTTGTCCAGCATGCTTATTGGTACAGGCTAGCAAGCTGGACTTCATGGTATCCACATAGCAAAATCTTAGTCAAGTCCTTAGTTTAAAGATCAAGGGATTCCATTTTTCTGGACTGTCCAAGGAGTCTGGAGATCCATCAAACCAATACTTCAAAATAAAAAAGTAAAATATATATTTATATAGGAAGACATAAATAGATAAATTACAAATAAGTATTTTCTTTCTTTTTTTTTAAAGACGATTCTTTTTTTTTTAAGGTTTTATTTATTTATTTTTAGGGAGGGAAGGGAGGGAGATAGAGATAGAGAGAAACATCAATGTGCGGTTGCTGGGGGTTATTGCCTGCAACCCAGGAATGTACCCTGGCTGGGAATCGAACCTGGGACACTCTGGTTCCCAGCCTGCGTTCAATCCACTGAGCTATGCCAGCCAGGGCTAAATAAGCATTTTCTTATCCAATTATAAGAATGTATGTTACTGCTCTTTTACCCTTAAGATTGTTTTATAAACAACTGGAATTTGTATGAAATGTATACTGATTTTGTGTCTGGAATCTTAAAAGTGCAAACTCTATTGAGAACTATCCTCATCCCTTAAAAGACAAGACAGATTAGGCAACTAACTGATAATGGGTAAAATGAAACAAAGATGAGTGTAGGAGTTCATACTCACAAGGGAAGCCTGGAAAGACATGATAATATAAATTAACTTCAACCTGCCTAAGAATAATAGTTACTGTCTCGAGTCAGCCTTCACAGAGCTGAGTGCAGAATTAAACACTGCAATATTATTATATACAAGTAAACAAATCCATGTTTTCACTTTTTTTCTTAATTATTTTAAAGGTAAATATAGAAATTAACAAAAATTAACATACCCTAACTTTACAATGTGATAAAAGCCCCCACATTGGCTGTGCGCAGGCCTCAAGTTCAGCAGCAAAGGCAGCATAGTAGGTCTGAGACTCAAATTCCACATGTTCATTTAGTTCCCGCTTGTTTAAATTCATACCTTGCAAAAATTAAAAGATATAAGCCTTGCTAAATGAAAACAAGATTTTTATATTAAAAATCAAGTAAAATACTTCTTAATACCAAACACATTCTGATATACATATGAGTGGCAATATGTACAGAAATAAGCAAATTTTAAAATACAATGATCTAGTCCTTTTGGAATTATTTATGAACTAGGTTTTCTTAGAAACACTTTATAAATTGGTTTCTTATATAATTAAATGTATTAAATAAAGAAGTCAAAACTATTTTAATTGATGCTAGTTGAAATTTTTTTATGAAAGCATTACAAAACTTCTTAGAGAATAAAAACTTCCAGATTAATGGTTTAAAATGCTAAAAAAATTACATTCTTATTCTCCTGTTTCCTTTTTAATACTTTGATATTTTTAATAACTCTCTGATATACCTTCATGAATTCTTTATTAAAGTACTCATAAATATCAATTAATTCAAATGAGACATTTCACACATAACCTGAATGATGTATTATTATCTTTTAATTAATGTTTGATAGTTCCACATTAGGCATTCTGTAAACTAAAGAAATCAATAAAAAAAGTAAAATTCATACCTTGAAAGAAAGATACAAAGTTCATCCATGTAACTAACAAACCATGGTCCTCCAAAAATCTTTTAGCCACACTTTGATGAGAAAGGATATTAATAAAATCACTGACAAGAGGCCAGTAAGTGTTATTCTTCAGTAATGCTTCTCCACAGTTCACTACCACATGTAAACTATTTTCTTCATCTAAAACAGACACACACAGCCCAAAATAAGTTTTTTTAAAAAGTTTACAATGACACAGATTATACACTTTAGAATCAGAGACACCTAAGTTCAAACCCCAGCCTGCCATTTAATACCTACATGGCTTTAAGCATGTTACTTAGACTCTGAATCAATGTCTACATCTGTAAATGGAAAAAGACCCATGTCTTAAGGGAATTAAATATGTTAACATAATATTGTACTTAACACATTATAAAAATTTTTACCCTATGTTTAACATACTATGTTTATAAAATATTTTGATTCTGACAAAAAACATTTCAATCCCAATCAATAAAATATTTTTATTCCTAGATTAATCTCATTCCATCTTATCAAATCTGTGTGATTTAAGCAATATACATGTAATTGCTTTCTTCTATTCAAAGAACATGTAAATATAATTTCTTAGCAAATACAGTATTTCAAAAATGAAAGAAAACACACATAAACTTTCTTAAGCCTTAAAAAAACCCTCAAAATTTAAATACATTGTTGGGGGAGGTGGTTATGCATACAAAACCTTTACTGTTAGATTTTTCCCACACGTGCATCAGCTCTCTTAACCTATTCCAATTTAACTGGACGAAGAAGTCCCAATTCCCACTGTAAAATACACTAACAACCACAATACACAGGATGCTCAAAGCTAGCAGCCTATTCCCTAGTATACAACCTGAGTACATATATGCTGATCCAGAGTCAGTTTTGTTTCTGTTCATGCAAGTTGTTCTTTTTATTATAATTAGAAAATTTAAATTAAAAGTATATAATCTGATGAAATCTGATGAAATACGAAAGCATAAAGAGAAACATTACACTGTATCATAAGCTTTTGAGAGACAATAAAAGTGCCTGAGAAAATGCTAAAAAAATCTTTGAGTGGAAAAACATTTTACATTCTGATTGCTTCACTAAGATCTAATGTTCCTATTCTACTTTAAAGAAACTGAAACTAAAAATCACAGATGATGCTTTACAGATATGATATATATAGGAAAGATGAAGAACTTCAGTTCAAGTAAACCATACCTTAAAAATGCTTTGCCCAAAATTAAAAGATTGGAGAATGAGCATGCATTTCTGTGCTCTAAGTTAAAATGTACTGTTTCAGATAATGTATGTATCATTTTTTAATGATTCCTCACTTTAACCAACTTATTCAACTAACCATCTACTTGTCAAACTCATCAGTGAGGAGGCTTCTACTGAACTACTTAATTTCCAACATTAAATTTGGGTTCAGTCCATGAAATTATTTTACCCAACTCTTGATTTTTCATATGAATGCTTGCCTTCTCTTAGAAAGATTTATATCAGTTTTAATTTTTACAAGGTATGAATTTAAACCAGCGAGAACTAAATGAGCATGTGGAATTTGAGTCTCAATCCTACCATGCTATCTTTACTGCTGAACTTGAGGCCAATGTAGAGGCTCTTACCACACTGACATTTAACTATATTAAGAACAAGGCCTACAAAGTTAAGTATGCTCTCTGTCAGTGCTTCTCAATAGGATGAGAGAGGGTATAGCTGCATGACAGAGAGGGGGTAAGAGTCTTTCTATAAATTATCCACACCTGAGATTCAGAAACGCCCTCTGACTGACAACTACTGCCACTGTGAGCTGGTGAGCCGTTGATATTGATGAGACAGTGCTCAGGGATGCTGGGATTAAAAAAATGTTTTAAACATTGATCACTGCTCTATTTATCCTCTGAATTAAAATCAGAGGGTAAATAAGGAGAATATTGAATATAGTTACTCAAAAATCACTATTTTCTTTTTTTTAAGATTTTATTTATTTGTACAGAAAGAGGAGGGGAGGGAGAAAGAGAGAGAGAGAGTTATACTGATATGAGAAAGACATACCCATCAGTTGCCTGTTGTACACACCCGGACTTGGGACCAAACCCACAACCCAGGCATGTGCCCTGACCGGGAACTGAACCAGTGATTCTTAAATCTGCAGGACAATACTCAACCGAGCCACACCTGTCAGAGTTAAATATCACTATTTTCTTGACACTGCTTTAAATATCACTGTTCTTGTGAAAAACACCTTTGAATCCTTAATGAAATAAAATGATTAGAACTTCTATTTTTACCCAAGTGCTTTCAACACTATAAATACAGAGAGCAATGATTCAGTGCTAACAAAAGTCACCCACCAACAATTATTTATTGAGCACCTACTGAGGACCAGGTAGTCTATTAAGCTCTAAAAATCAATCCAGGATCATATAGTTTCTTTGCCCACTAAGATTAAGATCCAAGAAGAAAATGTATGTTAGGGACTATAACAAGAAAAGTACAGAAAGTCACCAGAACAAATAAAATTAGTCTACAATTCAGGAAAAGTCTCTCCTGAGGAAGTGATATTTAAACTGAGATTCACACAATAAAGCAGGAATTAGGACTAGCCAAATAAACTACAGATAAGGGAGGAAATGGTGTTCGAGGTAGGCAAAGCTGTATTTAAAAAAAAAAAAAAACAAAAGATAAAATCACTGAGACAAAGAATGCAAAGAATCAGTGGCACAAATGAGGGTAGAGAGCTTTATAAACTAGCTTCAGGAGGCTGGAGTTCATGTAAAGAGAACGGTGAGCCACTGGAGGGCGCTGGGGTGGTAAGAAGGAGTCCTGATCAGACAGATGTGCAGAGTGGACAGTGACTAAAGCAGAGTGGTGATGACTAGGGACAGAGCCCCACAGGTAATGGCTTGAACTATGGTGGTGGCATGAAGATGCAGAGATAAAGAGAAGCAGCTATTTTAAGCTGTTTAGAAATTGTAAAAGACAGACTTAGTGATGTTCATTATATCTACAAGGAGCAACAAGAAGTCAAAAATAACTCCTAGGATTTTGACATGAGCAGCTGTGTAGATGGTTAGACGATGGCACCAACACACAGACTTGTGTACTCATAAACACCCACACACACGCACACACAGGATGACAGAACAGCAGCAGCCTTGATAGAGAGATAATGGGGTTTTAGTGTGGAAACTGTGTTTGAGGTGCTTGAAGACATACAAAAAATATAGTCTAATAAACAGTTGATATGCAGAACAGCTTAATCTAGGGTTTCTAGCAACTACAGACATTCCTATTGTTATGCAACACATAGTTTTAAGTTCCATTTTACAGACTTTTACAAGGCAAATTGTAAAATTTCAGGAATATGAAAAGTTCTGAGTTACACCTGGAATCACGGAGTGGTTAGGTATAGAAATGAATACAACAAAGTAAAAATGTAATGTAGGAATCACGTACTACCAGAGGATTTTTTCCTTTTAATCTTCAATCATTGCTAAATAGTGGTCACTGAATTCTCACTGTGTCAGCTCCTGTATTTACTAAAAGTGTAGACAAAACATTCAGATATCATCTAGAGATAATTTATATAAAAACTACATAGAGATTAAAAAAACAAAAAAGAAAGTACAGAGATCCTGTTTTAATATCTGTGGCTAGTTATATTTAATATATCTAAAGCTCATTCCAATACTATGCATGTAAAAAGGGGAGAGACTTATGGTACTTTTAGAAAATCAGTAAATATGTACCATGAATTGCTATGCTACTTTTAAAAGAGGAAAAAACACCATAGAAGCTAAAGATAATTTTAGACCTTGGCTTAGAAATAATATAATTTACTGTTAGAAAAAATACATTTGTATTTAAAGATCTTAGAAAAGCTACCTATAGCTATTTAGCTTCTGGAAAATTCAACTGTGTAAGAATTTCCAGGATGAACCTATTTCCAGCATTAGAAGGGAGGTATATATAAAAAGCAAATAAGACCATGCAGTATGATTTCACAAAATAGGGGAAAGGTGAGAAGAGCAGAGACACCAGGACCAAGTGCCAAGAAACACCAACATCGACATGACAAACAGAAAAAAGTATTGGTTCACAAAAAGACCGGAAAATCAACAGCATAAAATCCTGTTGAAAATCAAATAAGATCCAAAGGATAGCCACTGGCTTCCTCATCATGTAGGCCATAGAAAGGGTGGCCATATAACTTATTGTATGAACTGAGACTCTTTTGGAAGTAGAGGAGATTGTAGTAACAACCATGTCAGAAAGGGTGGCCATATAACTTATTACATGAACTGAGACTGTTTTGGAAGTAGAAGAGATAGTAGTAACAACCATGCCAGAACAACAGACATCACTTGGAACTATTCTGGGAACCCATGAAATGTGGCCACTGGAGTCATAGACAATTTGGAAAGAATGACAGAATGATGGAAGCAGACACTACAGTGAGGTGGGTTAATGAGTGATTAGAGGTATAAAAACTCTCTCTGGAAGAAGTATAAAAACTCTATATGGAAAAAATGGGAGGAAGACTCATATACATCTTCTTCCAAAATATTCTTCCTTGAAGACCAGATACAAACCACATATAATAAGCACAGCTGAATCATTTAGTCAAGAAAATGGACTCCCACCCTGACTGGTGTGGCTCAGCAGGTTGGGTGTCACTCCCTGGACCAAAAGGTTGCCAGTTCAATTCCTGTCAGGGCACATGTCTGGGTTGTGGGCCAGGTCCCCAGCTGGGGGTATGTGAGAGGCAACCAATTGATGTTTATCTCACACATCAATGTTTCTCTCCCTATCTTTCTCCTCTCCTTTACCTCTCTCTAAAAATGTAATAAAATAAACTCAAATTAAAAAAAAAGAAAAAGAAAAGACCCCTGACTGGTGTGGCTCAGTGGATTGAGCGCTGGAATGCAAAGCAAAGGGTAGCCGGTTCGATTTCCAGTCAGGACACATGCCAGGGTTGTAGGCCAGGCCCCCAGTAGGGGGCGCAAGAGAGGCAACCACACATTGATGTTCCTCTACTTCTCTTTCTCCCTCCCTTCCCCTCTCTCTAAAGATAAACAAAATCTTTTTAAAAGAAAAAAAATAGACCCCCACAGCTAAACCACTTAGTCAAGAAAACTCCAGATTCTTTTAAAGAAAACAGATATTTCTAAATTTAAAATTTTTTCTAGTTTATAAATTTAAAATACTATTTTGAAAAAAAAAGAAAGAAAAAAGAACAATATATCTCTAAATCTCTAAGAAAGAAAAAGTCAACTCACATGAAAACAGAAAAACTATAATACAAAGCAACTTTTAACTTCTCCTTTAAAAAAGTAAAGAGATATACAGCTTACTGTAAGTAATGTATTATGCTCCCACTATACCTACAATGTAAAGACAGATTCGCATAGTGGGCGAAAGTATAAGTTTTGAAGTCAGACACTCGAGCCTTACCACTTTACAGCTGTAAACAATAAATCATTGACTTCAACTCCCTAAGCCATAATTGCCTCACCTATAAAATGGAGAAAAGAGTATGGCATATAGTAAGTGCTCAGAAGATGGTAGCTGTCATATATTAGCTAGCTATTATTAACATAAGGCATTGTGCCCTGCACTGACCATATATCAATTTTCAGGTTATGGAATCACATCTAAAAACAGACAATCAGTATAAAAAGAAACCTGGAGCTGGTTTACAGAAGGAGGCAGCAGTGGAACAAAGCAATTCTCAACTATAGAAAATAAAAAGGTCCTAAGATTTAATTTGAAGTACTGTTTGTTGTTTTTGAAATTTAACTCCAGGTGCCAAAAAGAGAAGACACAGTGCTATCAATGTTGGCCTGACTGTTCACAGTGAAGAACACAGATTCTGACATCAGGAGACATAAAGTCCTTCTTGGCTCTGTCATTTGTTAGCTATATGGCAAATGACTTAACTTTCCTAACCTTCAATTTACTCATCTTTAAAGTGGGGGTAGTAATAATGTCAATCCCAGGGAGTTGTTCAGAAACTTAATTAAAACACCATATAAATAGTATTAACACAGTGCATATTATATAGCAAATACTCAAATAATATAAATTATTACACAGAGGTAAAGTTAAGGTGAAAGACCACAGAGAAATGAGAATGTGATAAGGTTCTAGAAATATATGGCATTTTGAGGAGTATTAACCATATAGTGGCACAAAGAAGAAAATCCAAGATCTCACTATGGGAGCACAGAAAAAGCAAGATTTATTTCAACTTTTAAGTTAGAAAAGCATAGGCATATAACAGTGTCTCAGGCTGATAGTAACAAATTTATGATTAAAAATAGAAACATCTAATAAACAAATGTTTAAATAAATTATAGTAAAGCCATATAATATTAGTACTTGCAATCATTAAAACACATCTTCTTGGCATGCACACTATGGCAACACATTTTTAAGTATGTATGTATATATATAAAATTTACTATCACATGAAATGACAGAAAATATCCCAAAATGTTATTTGTGAATAACAAAACTATAGGTGATTTTAAACTTTTTCTTTAAATTTTACTGAAAATTTTCCAAAAATTTCTTTAACAAATTGTATTGTACTATAATATTTTTAAAACTATTTTTAAACATATAAGGAATTTTTAAGACTAGGTATACATAGTATACTAATAATGAAACCAGTGAAAATAATTCTGAGTTTACCTTGTAGTTCACTTTTAATAAGGCAACTTTCCATCATGTATAATAGCACAGTGACCATAATATCCAGCAGCTGACATTCTTCTGTTACCTGTCTGGCCAGCTCCTCATTGCTGAACAACTGAACACTGATGTGCACGATTCTGTTAGACATTGTGTCTGATTCGTGACTTTTCTTCAGTGTTTTCATAATGAAAGCATAATGCTGAACGAAAGTTTTTGTAAAAGCAACCTGTAAATTTTTTAAATAGAAAAAATACATAGTAGTTTAATTTTTATAACATTTTCCAACATATTCTATTAGCATTTTAAACCATTATTAGTTTGTGATGATGTCCAAGGTAACTGAAAAAATAATTTCAATGATGATGGTAGTCTTAATTCACATTTCCCCATTTTTTTTGTAACATTAGCAAAATACTTTGATGATTAAAAAAATTTTAATAGGCATTTTAATTTATTAAAATTTTAAAGCAATTATAAATACCATGATTTAAAATACAAATTTCACTATGCTCATAAATCAATCAATTTATAGTCAAAGTATATGTCTTTGTTCTGTGCTACCTACTTTAACAAAATCTAAAGTCTCAGCTAAAAACTATCACAGATTTCACATACTTAACAAGTCAATGTGATTACTCTAAAGAAATAACATTATCCTATTTCACCTGAAAGCTGATCATTAATCTGATTAAATACTCCTTCTGTGTAACATGTACATTTCCTCTGTTGTTTTCTAAAGCAGGTATAAAGACACAAAACAATGTCATTATTAAAGTGTCATGCCTACAGAGGCCTTATTACCTAATCCATAAAAGAACTACAGCATGATTCGTTTTTTTCATACCCTATGCTGTAAACCTTTGCCATACCACCTGGGGGCCACAGGTGGCTCCACACACTCTGGGAACTGGAGACTTCACCTACCTGAATTTATTTGTACATGAGTCAGTCAGTACCTGTTCTGTATTTAAGTTCATGGCCAGCGGCTACTAATCCCATGTTTTCCCATCCAAACCCCACAGGCTAAATTCAGTTGCCCCCATTACACATTCTCATAGTCCTTGTACCTCTCCTTCAAAGAATTTACTACAATTTGTAACAACCTATTTATTCGTGCAATTGGGTTTATGTTTGTCCCCCAGCACTCCCTTTGGATTAAGTTCCATGCAGAAAGGCAACCCTTAGGAATTGTGCTTCATTGTGGCACTTTGCCGCAGATCTCTAATGCAGTGCTTTTTCTGCAGACCCTGCACACTTTCGTATGTTTATCAGTCCTCAGAGCTGCAACACAGTAAGTCACAGCTGAGAAATATATTAAAAAGATTTAGTAAAGAAAAGGCAAAGAAAGGAAGATGGAAAAAAACATAAATACCTTATACTCTTGATCAGGAAGCATATTGAGTAAAAAAGTTACCATCTTCTGGGGGAATTCATACTTTATAGTCCAAAACAGTAGTTCTTCTAGGAAACTTTTATGTTTTAAAACATCCATTATGGATTGATCTGCATAAGAAAAAATTTATTATCTAAGATTTAAGTTCCTCATCTTATTTAAGGCCTTACTATAAATAATAAACCATGAAACTCAAAACACCTAAATGTATTTAAACATTAAAGGTATCTTTTCAATAATTCAGAGATAATACTAACAATATCAAGCTACTTTTCTATAGTCTCCACAGTATATAAACCACACGATACTTAATCCTTATATTTTAAAACAAAGCAGTTACTTAAAAAATAAGTAATTATTTTTCCTTAAACATGAGCCATTTACCTAAAATTCCTAAGATCAAAATAATTATTTTACAAGAACAATATTCATGATACCTAATTTAAAATAGTAATTATTTTAAGCTAAAAATATACTATTAAGGACATAAAGTCCAAAGTTATCTAAATTTTTTAATTCTTAATATTTATAAAAGGTGGTATCTTTATAAATAATTTATCTATTTCTTCAAAATTATCCTTCATAATAAAATACTAACTTCATTACAGAAAATAAGTATTAATGCATTGCTTACTGTAGTATACAGAAGCATTTACTGTTTTCTAGTAGAAATATACCAGGAAAAATATAGAGTGTTAAACACTGGACACAAGATGCCCTCTTCATGCATACAGTGCCCATTTTTAATATAAGTATTCAGAGAGAAAATTATCTACTGGAAAGCCTATATCTAAAGCCAAGTGCCACTCCTTGAAGGCGTGGCTATCTCTTGCTAATGTCTAAATCCTTGCCATACTCAGTCAACAGAAAGGTCTCAACATTTATATGATGAACTAAATTTTTTATATTTTAGCTTCTCTTTCTCTCACTTTCTCTAATTTTTCCCTAAAAAGTGAACTAGAAATTTTCTTTTAAGATTTTATTTATTTATTTTTACACAGAACAGAAGGGAGAGAGGGAGAGAAACATCACTGTGTGTTGCCTGTCACGCACCCCCTACTGGGGACCTGGCCCACAACCCAACATGTGCCTTGACCAGGAATCAAACCGGCAACTCTTTGGTTCACAGGCCAGTGCTCAATTCACTGAGTCACACCAGCCAGGGCTGAACTAGAAAATTCTGAGTACTAATCTCTGTTAGAGTTAATGATCTTGGGCTACTGCTCTGCATCATTAGCGCTATATAAGGACATCAAAAGGATACACCAAGCATCAACTGTGAATGGACCAGTTAAGTGATGGTGCTTAAACAGGAACTAGAGCCAGATGAGAGATTTGAAAAAAACAGTATCACGTGCACTAAAATATGCAGGCACAACCACAACTACCATTACAATTCAAGTTGTCTTACAGGATAACCTTGTAGAGTTTTTTCAATTAACCCAACCCAATTTCACAGTTGTTCTGTTACTGAGTAATGTGTTCATACCACATCTCCCTCAGGTAGAGTCCAAAAAAGTAACAATAAACTCAGTACATCATCACTCTCTGACTCTTTCTATAAAACATTCTGAGTTAATAAGACTTGATTCAGTTATTAGACATAACTTGAACCCAATTTTCCATCAGCAATTAATAATCCATTATTATTTCAGAATAATAAAATTTATTAATCTCAGAACACATATGATTCTAACTACAGCAAGGCAAAAGTATCTACTGATCCCCTACCCAGCTCCCTTTCAATGGTGCCTTCAGTATAAGCAATATGTAATAGGGGTAAAAATATAAATACATTTACATTATGCATCCCTTTATTAGAAACTAAATAATTATTTCCAAATCTCAGAATTTTTTACCTGTAAAACAGAAATCTATTCCTCCTGAAATACATTATTCCCAGGATATAGCAATGATTTAAAAACACAAAAAGACCAGTCTTGCAAGAATAAGGTAAAATATATCAAAGACACACATTAACAGATTCTAAACCAAAAAGTAATAAAACTAGGACCCAAGTGAATCATGTGGCAGAAATGTAAAGATTATAATTAAAAATTAGAACATAAGCCACAGCACATTGCTGAAGCCAATTAATTCTCACAATTCACTTGGCACTAACATGAATGAAAATTTAACAGACTAAAATAGATAGACAGATAGATAAATAAAATCCTCGAAGATGCTTCTTAGCACATGACAAAGCTGAACAAAACCAGTAGCATTAATCTTAGGAATTTATAGTTATGATTCTGCAAGATCACATTGAATGAAAATGAAGCCAATGAAATCTACCATAATATTCTACTATCAAGCATTAGAAGGAAACACATATTAACTCTGTTTTAAACAAATATAACAATTTAAAAGCACCAGAAAAGCTGTGGCTCCTACTAAAATGCAAATAGCTACAGTTATGTATAATTCAACTTCTTTCATCTTCAGACCTCCCAAAAACAGCCTCCCACAATAGTCTTCATTATGTTCTTAAAATAGGTGATGTCAAATTTCCCCGAGATATTTAAAGCACAAGTTATGTGCTTTTTATGTGTTATGTTATGGAAATGTGGTTAGAAATGCTTCCATTAGTATGTATGACTATTTACCTTTAAAATTTTGATTAATTGTCATGATCTGTACAATGACTAAACTACCTAAAGTCAAATTTTAGAGAGAAATTATTGAAGACTCAGTATGTGCTATAAATGCATGAGTAAGGTAAAGGTTTTATTAGGACAGCAAGCCCTGACTCTGCAACTCACTACCTCAACAATGCTGGCCATGTTAGCAACTGCCCTCTAGGCCTCAATTTCTTTATCCTTGAAATGTAGGGGTTTTTTAAAACATTTTATTTACTTTATTTTTAGAAAGAGTGGAAGGGAGGGAAAGAGGGAAAGAAACATAAATGTGTGGTTGCCTCTCATGTGGCCCCACTGGGGACCTGGTCTGCAACCCAGGCATGAGCCCTGACTAGGGATTGAACTGGTGACCCTTTGGTTTGCAGCCCATGCTCAATCCACTGAGCTACACCAGCCAGGCTGAAATTTAGGTTTTGAGAATAGGCAGTAATGTGTTTAGCACAGTGCCTCACCTCTTGCTTATCATTATCTATCTTCTCTTCAGCTCACTTTCAATCTGTTGAACCAAATTCTTACATAAACTAAACCACTCCCTTCAGATATATTCAAAAGCAATAATCATTTCTTTAAAACACCAGGGGTTCTACTAGCAAAAACTATTTCTTCCATATTCATACATAAACTAAAAATAGTAACTGATCATCTACTTCCTACCATAGAGAAAGAGAAGACAAATTCAATCCAAAAGTGAAAAAATTTCAGGATAAAAGAAAAACTTCAACTTTAAGTCTGCATGAAAAATACCTTCAATCAGAATTTCTTCAGGTTAAAGGAAAACAATGTCCTCCTACACCAATAAAAAGGTATTTTATCTGGGCCATACCAAACCTTAAACTCAAGTACGTACCTAATAATCTGCTCTAGCCAGAAGTGTCTCAAGGGCTCTGGTAAAAACATGAACTCAAGCACGTCAAAGGGCCAGGTAGCCACATGGGTTTCTAATTTTCTTCAGGCATCACAGACTCTCTGCTGAGCCAGGAAAAAGGGGAGCAGGTGTGTATGTGTGCATCCTGGCCTGCAGACCAAATTTCATGCCCATTGCTAGCAGCCACAAGTTCAATGCAGCAGCCTAAGTAACCAAGAACAGACTACAAAACGAGACCTCAAAGGTCACTGCCTGCTGCTCATCCCCTTTCCAAGCAGTCCTAAATATCCGCAAGATATAACTTAACCAGCACCAAAATAAGGATTTCTTTCATCAAAATATTATTTTAAACTCTGGAGATTCTAACAGACCATATCAACCAGACAACAGACCTTGTTAAACTTCTGACCATGGCAAAAATCCAAAGTACAGGCTGGCAAACTAAAATCGGGTACTCTAGAAAAGCTTTGAGTGAGAGCCCAAAAAACACACTGGTTGAGAGCTTAGGTCCTGGGATGACTTAAGGATCTACCTCCCATGGCTTGTGATCTCCAACATGTCTCCACTTTCTAGTTCATAAAATATTAGTAATAAATTTGCTTCATATGGTTTCTTTGAGAATTAAAGGAAACAATGCATGTGAAGTGCTTAGCACTTATATCTAGCATATACCAAGGTTCAATAAATATTATTCATTATTATTATAACTAATATTATTCCCTCACTATAGGCATATCTACTTCCTCCTTTGAGTAAACATGTATTAAGTTCTCACTGAACCCTTAATATGTGTTAAGTGCTGTTCTTCCCATTCATTCTCATATTCATTCATTCACAAGCTTTTTATCATCTCTCACCATCTCTCCCTTATTTGTCCTTTTAAACTCTAGAAAATGCATATCTCAGATTATAAAAAGACATAAACCAAACTAAAACTTTATACCTGAAACACTGGATCCAAATTGAGGAATCCATGAAGACTATCATTTTTCTGGCTCAAATATGATAATGAACATTTTATTTTAAAAAATAGTAACAAAATCCCAGTAGTAGGGGTTTTAATTGTGTTTGGGATCCCCATAATCACCCCTCAACAACAGTTTCTTCATTATTTGCCAAATGTAATAACTAACTCTCTTCTTAAACACCTCTGATGTCAATATGGCTAGCCAGTTGAGTGTTCTTAGTGATGAGGCATTTTAGGAGCATTTTGTACAAGGTAAAAATAAAACATAAATACCTTTGGTGCTACTGCTTAGCTTGACCCTCTTTCTCTTACCCAGGCCTTGACTCCCATCCTGATCCTCCTGGATGAAAACAAAACTAGCATTACAAAGCTACTCATGAATTTACATATTTTACATAAATATAAATATGCTTATAAATGATTAATATAGAACATAATCATGCATACATATTATTAATCAACACATTTTACTTTTACCTATTTTATGTATATCTTTTTAATGCTGCTAATTTTGATTAAAATATATAATTAAAATCTTTAGTATTAAAATACTAGAGCCCTTAATATGTTCTTCTGATGCAAAATGCCAACATAAAAAATTTCCAACTTATAAATATAACATCAAACTAACAAAGAGCTAAAGGGAAGGAGAAGCAGATTAGCATAGGAAGGAAGGAGAAAAGGGAAAAAAGGGTCTAAAATAATGAATAACGGCTTTGGAGAGTCTAAGACAAACAAAAGCCATAACCTGTTCCTGGGGAGATCATTTGGATGCCCAGATAAACATCCTGGAGGGGTTTGAGGCAGTCTCCAGGGACAGTACACTGCACCACAACAACAGGGGTAGGAAGCTAGGGAGCTGAGACAACACAAAAGGAGGAAGAATGGGGAAGCAGCCTGCTGCTAGTGAAACCAAGGTGAGGCTAGGGGTGTGCCTCTTAGGGGAGCCCTGGGTACAGGTGCACATTTCTAATTTTCTTTAAAGTGTTGCTAAAGAGGCTCTTGCTGTTTGTAGCTGATTTCAAGATTTTTTTCCCCTCTGGCTAAAGATCACCATTCTACTCCATTTTCCCAGCTCTCCTAAACTAGGAAAGATTGCATATGAATCCAATTTCTTCCTATTTGCCAAACATATATGACCCAACTGGCATTACAAAGACATATGTGGTAGAATTTTGGCATATAGTCTGTTGTGTTAACAATGGTGTTGGTGGCATGTTAGAACTGTAATAAAAATTCCCAGACTTCTCAAGTAGAGCCCATCAAATCTTCAAAGCAGAAAAGTAGCCTCAGCTTCATGTTGCTGTTCTATCTACTGGTATAGTTTCCTGGGTCTTCAGGTTTCTGTCAAGTCCAGCATCAGTCCTCAGGGCCAGTCTGGGGCTTTCCAGAGCTACCACTTAGCTCAGTCATTCAATTTACTGAGCACTTCAATATGCCTTCCCTGTTAATCCCCAACTTTGCCAAGGACTCCTTGGCAATCTGCCCAGCAGTAGGATTGAGAGTCAAATTACATTATCATCCACCTCTACCACCCTCACCCTTGCCACTGAAGAAACTCAACCAGAATAAAATTTGGAGCCTTAGAAGATAGAAAACAGATACAAGAATGTAAAATCATGCCACATGGCCTAGGTGATTCCAAAGTTAGAGATTTTAGCTAATAACCATTTGGGAAACTCAGCCCTGAAAGAAAAGACAAATATGTTATATCCCAGGTTAGAATTACTTCATTACTATTTCATTACTTTCAAATATAAACTTCCTATGAAAAGAATAACCTTGATCAAGCAACGGTCATGGAAATACAAAGTTCTATAAATTTCCCAGCTGTATATAGTCTAACAGAAAGTAAAATTAACCAAAGAAAGGGGAAATCATTCTAAAGGAGAAGACAATGTAAGCAAAGGCACAACAGAAGTCTGTAAACATAGACCAGTAAACTAGTCTGGACACCAAAGTACATAGCAACCACAGCTAGGAAAGGAAACTGTGTCCATCTGAACTGGCGGGAAAACGGGTACTGTTGTACATTGCTGATGAGAGTATACAGCAGTACAATTTTCTTGAATGGCAAGTTGTCAATATGCATAAGTCTTTAAATTATATTTATCACTAGAACAGATATTCCAGTTCCAGGATTCTATCCTAGACAAATAATCAGATAAGTGAGTAGGAACTATATGCATAAGTATTCATCACATGTTGTTTGTAATAGCAAAAACAAACAAACAAACAAACAAAACAACTTTGGCTTCCAACAACAGGGACCAAGTAAATTATACCACACCTGTACCCTATGAAGAAAAACAACACTAGAGCTAATTGTGACCAGACAGATGTTAAAAAATTATTATAAATGAGAAAGGGATAGCATATGTAGAATAAAACAGAGTATAAAACCATTTAAGTATTCTCAATACACATAAATAAAATCTGTTAAAATATACTCCTTGTTATAGATATCCAAAACTACCATTAGTGACAAAAGCAGGTATAGAATAGCATGTACAGCATGAAACCATTAAAATATACTATGTACTGGGTTAGCAAAAATAGGTTTATAGTTGTTCACATGAAAAAATAATATAACAATGAGTAAATAATAATATAAGAATAAACTTTCACATAATCATAACTGTAAACCTACTTTTGCCTACCCTGTATAAACATCTGTTAGAATACAGATGTTTACAGAAAGTCACCTCTAAGTGATAATAATAGGTAATTTTATTATCTCTTGTTAGTATCTATTTTCTCTTTATTCAGTAATGAATATGGATTGTAGCTCTAAGTTAATATTGTTAAGTACTAGTTCTGATTTCCAATCCTAATTGCAACAATCTTCTCAAGATAATGGACTACTGTGTAATCCATTAAAAGTTCCATATTTTGAGAAAGAACAATATTTTTAATGAACAGGAATACCTCTCAGCTGTGCAGATTTTAGGCATCAAGGAAGACAAAAACAATGCAGTTATCATGACCACAATATCCCACCCTATCCCAAATCCATCAAAGGAAGTTACAGTTCTTCCCATTTATCCATAAGGAAGCAATATAGAACCCTAGGAGAAGATGGTGCCCAAGAGGTAAGACAGTAAATAAATAAAGGACAATCTCACTCCAGATGGCAACTGCACAGCTCTTAAGAGCACTTTCCAGACCTTAACTAGTCCATGGACAGAAAAGTAAAAAACAATGTCACATGTGTTTCAGGTACAAAAATATGTATATAAATACAAAACAAGATATTTTAAAAAACAGATTCAAACTCTAAGCCTCAAAAATCAACAAATGGCTTCTCAATGAAAATCATCTTTCTTTCTTTGATAGATTTACTAGACAAATGTAAAAAATATGAGCTACACAAAAAGAAGGCAGATTAAAACAATACTCAAAGAAGGTTAGTACAGAATGCACAAGGCTAAAAGGAATATTTAATACATCAGGTTGTAAATACAAAATCCAATGGAGATCTTGAGAGACTGGAGCAAAAGGATAAAACTGTAACCTGAGATTGTTTGCTTTACATCAACTCTACAAGTACAGAGAGAGCTCTAACTTGTCAGTTTTAAGTTTGAGGAGGTGGGGGGAATCCTAGACATTTCATTTGACCACTGGAGCTCATGCCAACAGTCTAACATAGCTGCTAAAAGGCCAACAAAAAGTCTTGGGCCTTAACAAAGGCACACTATGTTTATCCAAAAATGTGCCATCGCAGTATGCTGAATCAGATCACAGATTACCGAAAGGAGTGCATAGGTGAAAGGCATATGTAGAGCAAAAAAATATTAAATAACTAAAGCTAACTATTTAAAGGGTTGGCATATGGAAGTAAAAATAAAAATTATTCTAGGGGAGGAACAAGAAATGTGTGAAAATAATATTTAACACAGTATTGAGAACTTCCTGTAATGAGAGCTATCAAACAAAGGAACAAGTTGCCTCTTAAACTAGGCAAGCTTCCTACCACTGGAAGTGTTTATAGAGAGGCTGACCAATTGTCAGGAATGCTGTAAAATCAATTCCTACACTGAAAAGAAAATAATTAGATATTTCTAAGGTCTCCCCCTAAACATTTCAATGATGTCTCTACCCCACCTTAACCATTATGTAATTTATGATAACAAATTAAAAATTATAACATCCCTGGCCAGGTAGCTCAGTTGGTTAGAAGTCTGTCCCCAATACGCCAAGACTATAGGTTTCAATCCCCCATCAGGCACATATTAAGAATCAACCAATAATACAAAATAGGTGGAACAACAAATCGATGTTTCTCTCTCTCTGGCTCACTTGTTCGCTTTCCTCCCTTCCTCCCTTTTTCCTCTCTCTAAAATCAATAAATGACTTTTTTTAAAGTTAAAATTAAAACTTATATCTCCAAAGTCAGTAATTTTCTTTTATCTATTCATTTATGAAAAGCAACTCTGACTTTCCAATTTTAATAATCCCCTTTAGGTAAAGTTTTGACAAATTAGTTGTAACTGTTCATTTGGAGTCTGTCTTGAATCAAGACAAAAATATTGAGGAGCATATCTACCAATAACTTAGTTTTTTTCTAAGAAATAGCATAATTATTTCTCAAATATGTAAGAGTATTCAGGAAAAAAAACAGAAATAAACATGCAAAAAAATTTTTAAGGGTTTGCCTTTGATTATATGGCCGAAGGTAACTGTTTTCTTTTCATACTTGTTTGTATTTTTTTAATTTTTTTCCACAGTGGACATTCATATTCATATGTATATAGTTTCAAAGGGGTAGGTCATATTTTAAATGAGGACTGCTTACGACAATGGCCACAGTGAACATAATCTTTCCTTGGAAAGTTATCTTAATCTAAAGATATTTTCTCTGAGAAACTTTAATTAGACCCATGTACATACAACTCTGGAGATAATTTGCCTTTGAAATAATTTATCTGATGTTTATAATAAATCTAAATAAAAAATAATAACTGTATATTTAAATTTAAAAATTACTCGAAGTTAAAATGTATTCTTATTTTCCTTTTTAGTTCTATCCAACACAACATGTTCTACTGTTATTTCATATGAGCTACACACAAAAAAAAATAAGTAGTGTGAAGAATGTCATGTGTATAAATAGCACTGCTGAGTACATACTGTCCCTGTTATTCCAAGGGACAGTGGGGACAAATATCTGACACAACTTGTATGAATAACATGAAGTAGACTGTAATATGTATGCTCATTCAATAAAACTCTTTGCAATTGAAAGAAATATTGTTGCAGTTACAGTTTCAAATCTATTTCATTCATTTATTTAAGGAAATGGTAAATTAGATTACCTCTAGGGTCTCTTCCTATCCTAAATTCTAAGTTACAGCATATTTTTAATGTTAGAATTTCCTCTGTAATAATTAAGATGTCACTACCCTCTTCTCATCCTTTCTTTCTTTTTATACAATTTGTAAATTATAAGAATTAAAATCATGAAAAGGGTTGCTCAGTAATTCCAGGGGCTGATAGGATATGGCTATAGAAATTCCAATCTTTAAGCCTGATCCAGCTCTTCCACTAAATTTCAAATATAAATACTAAAAGCAACACACCATTGTGTCCTATGGTTGCAAAAACATGCAATATGACTATAAAAGCCTAATGAAATTTATAAATGGCATATAAAATAGGTATGGTCAGGAACATCTGTAACTGGATACCATTCTATTTACACTCTTCCCATCTATCTATCTTATCTCTAAATCTACTTCCTCCTTTATCTACTCATCCTTTATTAAATTACTGCTTGCATTTTTATCATTTTAAGTAATATATGTAAAAAACTATTTGAAAAGAATAAAGGTACAATAAGTTAAAATATTAATGACATTAGTTTTTAAGTGAGTGGGTAGAAATTCTTATATTTTTCTCTCTAAATAAATTACTCTAAAACTCAATTAACATTCTCTTATTTATGATACTTAGCCTCAAACAGAATTCTTTATATGTAGGTCACTCCACAGTATCCTAATAGAATAATGTTTTCCATTAATAAAAGCAGAATAAAATAGGATTAAAGACCCCCAAGAAGAAACTAAACAAAGAGTTACAATAATTTCATTATTCATTATTACACTCAAAAGTATATTTTGTTCCTTAAGCTGCAATAAGTGCTCATAAAATTTTAGTGCATTCCCTTCTGCTTTACAAAGGTAAAGATCAACTTTAAAATAAAAAGTCTTACAATATTGTAAGTTTTTATTCTCTTGATGGTAAAAGAGTAACTATTATACTTACAAAAAACTTTAATTTTAATTAAAACTCTACAGGAGCCATTTCTGGCTATACTGGTACTTCATCATCATGTTGTAGTTTTTCCCAACATACAAGTACCATTGAAATAGATGGAAAAATCTATAATCAATTGTTGTGTTTATTTAGCTATAATCACTAGTCATTAACGGGTAATAAAATAATCCAAGGAAATGAGTGGCAAATGTCCAACCAGTTTGTGAAAGTTTTAAAACATGTTTACAAATTATTTGACAGTCGTCCCATTGAGTGGTGGGATCTATGTCCCTTCTCACTGAATCTGGGCTCACTGCGGCAACTCACTCAAACTAATGGGACACAGTGGAAGTGACACTATGTCACTTTCAAGGCAAGCTCAGAAAATGTTCTACAGCTTCTGCTCTGGGCTGCACACCCTAGGAGAAGCCAGTTACTATGTAAGAAATCCAAGAACTTGAAATCACCAGACTGGAGAAGCCACATGTAGGCAGTCTGGTCAACAGCCAGCTGAGCTCTCTGGCAGCACCAACTGCCAGCCCTTTGCCAACTAAATCTCTATCTCGGCTGAGCCTTCAGATGACTACAGTTGTGCCAACAACTAACTGGAATCGTATGAGATAACCCAAGCAAAAGTGCCCAGCTGCCCTTCCCAAATTCCTAAGCCATAAATTGTGAGCAAAACAAAATGGTAGTTTTAAGCTAGAGTTTAGGACAAAACTACTGTATAGCAATAGTAACAAGAACAGTGGTTTATTCACTTTACAGAGAAAAACCTCTAGACCAACAGATAGGAGACCTAATCTCAATTTCCAACTCTGCAACCAACTAGAAGAAATTCACTAGCCTGAGTGAATCAGTTAGTTAATTCTATGGAATTCAGCCTCCTCCTCTGTAAGTAAGAAAGTCAGGCAAGATGGACTTTAAGGTCACTTTTAGCTCTAGCATTTTTAAGTTTTATAACCTTTAAATTGCCTCCTCCCCATTCTCATTTTTGCTTTGTTATATTATGTGACTTTCTATTCCTAACTCAAGATCTGAAATGTGTTCAGAACCAAAAAACACTTTGTAGTACATAAATCAATAAAACAAATGACTTTTTATTTATCACCTATTATGTATGACTTTTATAATCACAAAGAAATACAATCTATTAAAATTCAAAATATGCATACCCTACAACCTAGCAATTCCACAACTTAGAGAATTATATGTGCATCTGCACAAAAAAGAAATGCAAGAATTGTCTTCAATTAAAAAACTGAAAATTAATAAAACGATTGGATAAACTGCAGTTAACCACATTTCAAAATACTATACAGCAAATGGAAAGAAAAGTACTGACAGAGATGAATTTGCACAAACATTATAGAGGGAATAACAGGACAAAAAATAGTGTAATCTTTTTTTATTTACACAAACACACATTCACACACACTATATTTTTCTATAGGCACATAGTTCTTTAAACTACGTAGAAAATGGTCTGTCCAGGACATCCAAACTATTAATTGTAGTTACCTAGAGTGGGGGGGGGGGAGGGGGATGGTAGCAGGAAGGAGGGTAGAAGGGGGATTTTTATTTTATCTCAATTGTCTGGCAAAACAACTACCAAGTATTCATTTGTGCGTTATTTTCTTAATTTTTAATAACACTTTTAGAGATAAACTTAATTACTTTTAAACCATGCTTTAGTTAAGTAATTCCTCTACAAAGATAGGAGAAATATCTGTAATATAAGCCATAGAGTTCAAAAATTCAAATACTGGACCCCTTCTACATATAAATCATCAGGATAGAAAATATTTTATCAAGAACCTAATTTCTGTCTGGTCCACAATAGGTACTTTACATATTTAACACATTTAATCCTGACATCAGAATTATCATCATTTTTTCACAAGGAAATTGATGTTCAAAAGTTAAATAACATGGCATTAATTACCATTAAACATGGTAATAATGTCATATAGTGACATTATATGACAAGATTAAACTCAGGTCTCCCTAACTAAAGCTCAAGTATCTCTTAAAGAAAAACTAAAAGCAGATATCCCTCAGTCTACTTCCAACTAACAATGCTACCTCAAATTCTTAAGATTTCAAATGCCCAAATGACCCCATTTTTCTCCCAACTAGAAAGAATAATATATAAAGTATAAAGTACTCTGAATTAGACTAAAATTCTAATTCATAATTCTAGAATTATTCTAAAAACATAATCCTGATTGTAAAATATGATTTAAAGATCACAGAATCTAAATATTTTTAAATATATAAGTTAAATACATTACATGCTCTAAAAGTAAATCTTCTCAGCTACCTATCACAAAAAACAGTGTATTACGAGGATAGATGCTGACATGAAGTATTCAAATTCATCAAGAAAGTTTTACTATGATATTTGCACTAAGCCATAATCCTAATTAAGGAACAAATGATTATACATAACACAGAATTTGATGAAACAAAGAATCTAAGAGGAATGAAGAGAAGAAAGGATCTAAGAGGGACAGATTAGAAGGAAAGATAATGAACAAAAACATATTTTAAATCCTCTGATATTGGCCTAGGAATTTGTAGAAGAGATTTAAAAGCTCCTTGACCCATATACACAAAAGATCTCCTTCTAGCACCCTATCGTAAAATATGGTGTTGTTGCAATGCAATTATGCACAAAGAAAGTCTCCACTGGCAATTTAAAAGCTAATCCAGAGAGTTTAGCCAAAACAAAAACGAATGTTACTTCTCTCCTAGACATGGGAGAAGACACCTGTGTTGAAGGTCAGCTTTACACTTGTCCAGATATCAAATCCAATTCATGAAAATTAAAGTAAAATTGTTAGCAAGGCTGTTAGATGCATATAGTTAGGTGTGCCAAAATGATATGAAGGTTTTAATCAACCACATAAATACAAACATAAAATTATAGATTTTTCTAGATCATTTGAAGATATTTTAGATTATTTAATAATGGTTTAATAACATCACCAAACCATTTCATTACGTAATAGTTTTCTGAAGTTTCTACTGACGATAGATACAAGTAGAAACTCCTTTCCTATCTACCGGCTTTACCCAAGGAAGTGCACATGCACCATTCATATTCAACTAAGTATTCTCATATCTTGGCTTTTGAGAAACAATTTCCACCTCACCACAAACAGTAATGTTATAAGGGCTTATTAGAAATATTTACTATATTAATAAACACTATAAAAATTGAAATTTCAAATTGACAGTCTATTTCCTAGTGCTTTTTAAAATAATCATTGACATATTAGATATAACTTTATTATGAGATTAGAAAAGCAGTTACAGTTCATATTCTTTTAATAAATTACTCTAGACTTCACTACATTTCCTAAGACAATTTCATTGTACACATAAAGAGCAATTTGGATAAATCTGGGGATCTCTTCCAAGGAGAAATTTCTCTCTCTTTCTATCTCCCATTTCTAAGCTGTCAGAAGGGAAGTCAATTATAAACAAGTAAAACTCCAGCTGCAGTAGTCCTTGTTCTGTCACTCAGTAATTGTGTGATCGTGGCTAAGTTATTCCATTCTGAGCATCAGTGTCCCTGTCTACAAAATGAAGAATTTAGGCTGGATAATAACCATAGATCTGTACAGTTATAAAACCTTTTAAATTCTATTTTTTTTTAATTTGAATTTTAAATCTCACCTCATCTGAAGAATCTAGTTGTCCCAGTGTCCCTGTTGCACCTGCAAAACTTTGGAAAGGAAAACAAAGTTACCCTTCATAGTTGTTACATAATGCTCTACCTCAAATTATTTTTGCTACATAATAATATCAAAAGCTAAGTTTTGTTACATTAAGACACCTCATTCTAAGTTATCTCAGCAGAGTTCAACACTTATCTTTTTTTTAATCCTTACCCAAGGATATATTCATTGATTTTAGAGAGAGGTAGAGAGGGAGAGAAACAGTGATGTGAGTGAGAAACTTCAATCAGCTGCCTCCCATACGTGCCCTGACCAGGGATCAAACCCTAAACCGAGGTATGTGCCCTGACCAGGAATCAAACCTGCAACCTTCTGGTGAACAAGGTGATACTCAAACCAGCTGAGCCACTTGGCCATAGCTCAACATTTATCTTTAATAAATTGAAATTAATACTTTATACTTATTAAGAAATCTCCAGGAAAACCCAAATTCAATCATTGCAAATGGTGTTTCAGAAGTATCTTTCCTTTCAGTTTTTTCATTTTTTATTGGTATTTTTTCCTATTACCAACTAGTCCCTTTACAACCTCCTCCCACCACCACAATCACCACACTGTAGTCCATGTCCATGAGTCCTTTTACATTTTTGCTCATGGCTTACTACTCTTAAATATACCAACTGCTACATTCTTTACTAATTAGAACTAGAACTTTAATAAACTACCAAATTCCATTTAAGAAAAATACTTTATCTTCTTTAGCTAATCTGTATTTCTTGTTTCTAAATTTTTACAATTTTTATTACTTTCTTTACAAAAAATGACACATTTAAATTTCTACAAACAATGTGTAAGTTTACTGGGGTTTTATTTAACACAGAAAAGTTACCATTGTCCAAATAAAATATTTAGACAAACCTTGAACTGCCAGAGTGCTAGTGCCAGCAGATGGCTCCTGTATACCATATACAAGTTTATCCTCAGGATAGGTAAGTCCAGAGCTCTTCAAAGCTATAAGGTACTTTTCATGGCTTTTCTTTGCACACGCATTTTCTCCAAGACCTAATATTCAAAACAAATTAAAATAAGATTAAATATTCCATTTTAAATGTAAGTACAGCCAACTCCGTCACTAATAGATACATATATAAAATAGGGAATACGCTAATGAAGGGAGAACCTTAGAATGAATGATATAAAATAGCTTCATACATATTTGTGCTCATGTTTGGCATTAAAAATCCCAGAATGTATGGCATGTTTATAACAAATAATGAAATCTACTAAGTAATTGAACATCTAAAATATGCTAGAGATTATATGCAAGACACAGAGGGTGCAAAGATTAATAAGGCATGATTTCTGCCCTCAAGAAACTTGAAAATTGGTGGCAGAGAAAGGTACAGCAAAGTCTCAAGGATCTATTAGAATCAGATGATCAAACAGCAGGACAGGTGGGTGGGATAATACAGTAGAGATAATATAGTAAAAGAAAATTATGTAGCAGACTTCACCATTTGGTTTGACAATCTGTTCTCATGATACTGTGCAGCCAAGTTACCCAAAGCAGAGTACTTAAAACAGGCTTCCTAGAGAAGATAATGCCCAAGTGAAATTTGAAAATATTACAACTGAAATTACTGTTCATTCCTGTTTTACTAGGCTTTTTATGATCACACTTAAGAAATTAAAAACACCCTGCCTGGTGTGGCTCAGTGGATTGAGCACCGGCCTGTAATCCAAAGGGTCGCTGGTTCAATTCCCAATCAGGGCACATGACTGGGTTGTGGGTCAGGTCTCCAGTAGGGGGCGTGAGAGAGGCAACCACAAATTGATGTTTCTCTCCCTCCCTTTCTCGCTCCCTTCCCCTCTCTAAAATAAATAAAATCTTTTTAAAAAAATAAATTAAAAGCACAATTTCTACAGAAGTATCAGTTAAAACTAATTCCAAAAAATATTGAAAAGTTTGGAACTGAGAATTAAATAATCCTAGATCTTTCACCTTAGCATTTTAGTTTATTAATTTTTGCCAATTCTTTTCCATTGTTCAGTTTTTAAATATATTATGTAGGATGGAATAATAGTAAAGAAAACACTGATATTTGAAAGTGTCTTTAAAGAAAAAATTATTCTCTGTCTGAAAGCCAAATTACCATGGCATTTGCCACCTCTCCTCTTAGGCAGACTGTATATCTTAATAAATTAAAGTCTGAATCTCTCTGATATAAAAATATATAAATGAGTTTCTTTAGTATTTGCTGAGCTTTTCTTTATTCTCTTTGCTACCCTCAGTAATTGCAAGAGAACAGTTTTGTACACTCTTTCTGAGCTCATTTTAAAAAAAAAACCCTCCAACACAGGTTAAACAAATAAAAATATATTCATCCTTCAAGTCACATTCCATATTAAAAACAACCATAATTAGTTTACAAAGAATAAAAAACTCATAGAGTCCTATATAATAAATGACTAAATGTCTCCTGAATAATGAAAGTCAAATATTTATGTCAATAAGATAGATGAAATTTTTAATAACTTTTAGTTAGCAAAATATATTTCATTAACACCTCACAACGAGCCTGAGAAAAATGATGTATAAAATCTTACACGGCCCATAAGCACCTCGTTAATCTGGAGTTAGCCTAAAATAGTAGCCTTTTTTGTGCCACTATCCCCTTACATTCATTCCATTTCAGCCATTTTTATTCCCTTTTTTAAAAAAATAAGCTCTTTCTCACCCATATATACTCCCACATGCTGGTCCCACTGTATGGTAGCTAGGAAGTGCCTGATGTGAAAGTCTTTATATTTTTCCTGTTGGGGTTCATGAAGCATCTTGGATCAATAAGTCTATGTTTTTTCATCTAGCTTGGGGAATTTTAGTCATGATTTCCCCAAATGTTCTTTATTGCCCCAATTCCTACCACCTGTCCTGATGTCTGATCATCTGATTCTAATAGATCCTTGATGCTCTGCTGCTCTCGAGTTCTCTCTGTTCTCTGTATCAAATAATCTATTGATCTGTCTTCAAATTCACTCTTTTTAAAAATAATTTTGTATTTTATATTGATTTTAGAAAGAGAAAGGGAAAGAGAAAAGAGAGACAAGAAACATTGATTTGTTTTTCTACTTAGTTGTGCACTCACTGGTTGCTTCTTGTATGTGCCCTGACCAAAGATCAAACTCACAACCTTGGCGTATCGGGATGACACTCTAACCAACCAAGCTACTCCACCAGGGCCAGATTCACTGAATCTTTCTACCTTCTCCAGTCTGCTGCTAAATCCATCCAGTAAATTTTTTTCAATTAAATTACTGCACTCTACAGTAATTTTCAGTTCCAGACTTTTATTGTGTATATTTATTTGCTAAGATTCTTATCTCTTGAATCATAATTATTTGAATAGGTTTTTCTTTAATTTCTTAAGTGTATTTATAATAATTGCTTTAATATCTCTATCTGCTACTCTTTTTCTTGGGTATGGTGCACAATTTCTTATTTTCTTGAATGTCCAGCAGTTTTTGTTATATACTGGACATTCTAATGACACATTATAGAATAGTCCAGATCCTGTTCTCTTCTTATGAAGAGTATTCATCTTAATTCTAGAAAACATTTCAATTAACAACCTGATTGCCTAGAACTCGTGAAGGTTTGGTTTTACACTTTGATAAAGAGCAGATCTGTGGAAACCTAAGGTTCTCTAACAACCCTCTAAACTGACAGGAATAATCTCTAAGCTCTATCTTCTTTGCAGATTCTGTCAGGGGTTTAGACTTCATTAAGGTTGACCTAGACTAGAGCTTACTCTTAGGTTTGGCTTTCTGTCTGAGCTAGATGCCTTGGGCATTAATAAGGAATCTGTGGTCTGACTGGGCTGAAACTCAAGTGTCTCCTAAATACTGCTTAACCTCTACTATTTCTATTCTACTTTCACCCCCATAGCAGTCACTCTCTAGTGAGCCTAAGGTAGTCTCATTCTGTTCATATGTATCTCATTCCTCAGCCAAGCACATTCAGGGATCCCTCACCTACCTGCCCCACTTCTACTTGGTATTCTGCCCCCAAGACTCCAATTTCCAGCTGCCTTCATCTGTCCTAAAATGTGATCTCTGCCTCCTTAGTGCAAATGGACCACCATGCTCTGTGTCCATTCAGCTTGCCGCAAGTACAGGCAGGAAGTTATCCCCAACAGAGATTTAAGACAACTGTGGGACTCATCTCACACTTTTCCTTTCACTCAAAGCTTTACAGTCTTGTATAGCCTACTGTCCAATGCCTGAAAAAAGATGCCTTTCATTTCTTTCCAGTTTTATGTTGTTTATGGCATAAGGGCTAGTACAGCAGTGAGAAGCAGAAGATGTTCTCTACTTGGAACCTAACCATCCCATTATCACCCAACTCCCCTCACTTCTGTGAAGCTTCCTCACGTCCCCCCATCAGTGAAATTAGGTCAATCTTTAACAACACTTGTCCTACCCTTTCATAGCATTTACTAAGGCTTATAATTACACAATTTTTCGGTCTGTCTCACTGTCATCTCACTCACTAGACTCTAAGTTTTATAAAGGTATGAACAGGATTGCCAAGTTTATTAATTACCTTCTCTAACCCAAGCTCTAGTACCTAGCCCAAAGCCAAACACACAGTGTATACTTAACTATCTGTTGAAGAAATACATATATCAGACTATCTTTAAATAACAGGTGATTAACAATAAACATGAAAATTATACCAAAAAAAAAAAACAAGATAAACTTCACTTTTAAAAACATGTTATTTATGAGCCAGCATAAAGAATGCTACTTAAAATATAACAAGATTTTTAAATAATTGATATATTTATTATACTATAAATTTGAGCTAAAGGTGTAAAAACTAAAGTATTTTACATAACAGTACAGTACATCATAAAAGCATACTCAACAATTCCAAGTTTTATAACTTAAATTCTACATTACTATAAAATCCTAGGCTATAAAACCCAAAAGTTTAGAATGCCAAAGATGAAAACATGAAAACAATTGTTGTTATTGTTTGAGGAAAGGAATGAATAATATAATTATAATTATGTCACACCAAAAGTTAGGAGACCTGGGTTCTAGTCCCAACTTCAGAATAAGTTAGTTGTAAGGTCTTGAATTAGTCATTTAATTTTTCCAGAGTTTGGTTTCTTCATCCATAAACTAAAGGTATTCTTAATAAATTCCAGCCTTATAGAAAAAAATCTACATTTTAAGTTGTAAAATACCCAATTTCTAATAATTATAGTAATATACATAAGTTTTAACATTCTTCTACTCTAATACTTTACTCACCAGAAGTCAGATCTTTGTAGTTCTGTTGGTTTGTCAAAACCTGAGTAAGAACAGATCGCATTGCCCCTCCCATTTTAGTGAGATCTTCTAAAAAGGAAATTTGAGGTTCCAAAAGCTGAAGGACTTTGTTAAGGTCTTTTTCTGATGGTACATCAGCTGCTAAAGAAAAAAATATATATAATTAATTTTCCTTAAAATATTTTTATAATAACAGCATTTTAACTTTAAAATTTTTTTTATTACCTTCAACCCTGTACCCCGCCCCCAACAGCATTCTCTCACCTTACTTCATGTCCATGGGTCATACATCTATGTTCTGTGGCTTTTCTATTTCCTATACTATTATTAACCTCCCTTATCTATTTCCTACCTACCATTTATGCTTCTTATTCCCTGTACCTTTCCCTCCATTCTCCCTCCTCCCCCTTCCTGCTGATAACCCTCCATATGATCTCCATTTCAGTTATTCTGTTCCTGTTTTACTTGTTTGATTAGTTCATTTTTGCTTTTGTTTTTGTTTTTTTTAGGTTCAGTTGTTGAGAGTGGTGATTTTGTTGTCATTTTACTATTCATAGTTTTGATCTTCTTTTTCTTAGATAAGTCCCTATCCTTTTAAAATTATACTGACTTAGTTGACAGTATTTTATAAATCAAAAAAGTTAATATAAGAACTCTATTTGGAAAGTAGGTATCCATCCAGCACCCAGCCAAGGGCAGACTTGCTCAGAAATTCAGTCCTGTAAGAAAAGGTTGATGAGGAAAGGGATCACACCATGAGGTCTTTATTTAATTTGTATAAGAAACATTCAATTTGAGGTTACTATACTTCCAGGTATATAAATGTAATCGTAAGGCCATTTTAAAATTAGATAGTAGTTAATAAAAAGTTAAGATAATGCCCTAAAATAAAATAAGACCAAAATCAGACTTCCAGCCAAGATGGAGGTGTAGTTAGACACACTGTGCCTCCTGACACAACCAAGATAGGGACAATAACAATTTAGAAACAGAATAACAACCAAAACTGACAGAAAACTGAACTGTATGGAAGTCAAACAACCAAGGAATGAAAATAGACACGTTCATCCAGACAGGTAAGGAGGGGCAGAGTCAGGCAGCCGGGCGGAGCGGTGTCAAGGCACAAAGAGCAGTGGCACCGAGCATGTAAAGCATTTGGGGCACACAAGACCTCAGCGGGCAGACCCTGGGCACGCAGGCAGTGGCGGCAGACCCCGGGCGCATGGTGGCAACCCACAAACCCAGCGAGGCGGCGACTGTGAAGCAAGACACTGCACGCAACCCAGGGTCCCAGCATCTGGAACTAGAGCCTCAGGGCACTGATTGAAAACATGTGTGAGGGTTGAGACACAGGAAGAGACTCCCAATCTCACAGGAGAGTTTGGTGGAGAGACCCACAGTGTCCTAGAATGTGTGCAAGCCCACCCACATGAGAGTCAGCACCAGAAGGGCCCAATTTGCTTGGGGGGAAGTGAGAGAAGTGACTGAAATCCGACAGAGTGTGGAGCAAGCACTCTTGTTCCCTCTTGGACCCCACCCCCACATACAGTGTCACAACCCAGCCACGTGGGTTGCCCCTCCCTGGTGAACACCTAAGGCTCTGCCCCTCATATGTAACAGGCGCAGCAAGACAAAAGAAAAAAAAAAAAAAGACCTAAACAGAAGAACAGATCAAAGCTCCACAGCAAATACACCTAAGTGACAAACAGATAGCCAACCTATCAGATACACAGTTCAAAGCACTGGTGATCAGGATAATCACAGTATTGGTTGAATTTGGTAACAAATTAGATGAAAAAATGAAGACTACGCTAAGTGAAATGAAGGAAAATGCACAGGGAACCAATAGTGATGGGAAGAAAACTGGGACTCAAATCAACAATGTGGACCAGAAAGAAGAAACAACCAAATAGAAAAGAATGAAGAAACAAAAATTCAAAAAAAAATGAGGAGGAGCTTAGGAACCTCCAGGACAGATTTAAATGTTCCAACATCCAAATTACAGGGATACCAGAAGGGGAAGAGGAAGAGCAACAAGTGGAAAAGCTATTTGAACAAATAATAAAGGAGAACTTCTCCAATCTGGCAAAGGAAATAGACTTCCAGGAAGTCCAGGAAGCTCAGAGAGTCCCAAAGAACTTGGACCCAAGGAAGAACACACCAAAGCACATCATAATTACATTAACCAAGGTAAAAATGAAGGAGAGAATAGGACTGAGGTCCTAGGAGCAGCAAGAGATAAGGAGATAGTAACCTACAAAGGAGTTCCCATCAGACTTTCAGCTGATTTCTCAAAAGAGACCTTGCAGGCAAGAAGGGGCTAGAAAGAAGTATTCCAAGTCATGAAAGGCAAGGACCTACATCCAGGATTGCTCTATTCAGCAAAGCTTTCATTTAGAATGGAAGGGCAGATAAAGTGCTTCTCAGGTAAGGTCAAGTTCAAGGAGTTCATCATCACCAAGCCCTTATTTTATGAAATGTTAAAGGGACTTATCTAAAAAAAAAGAAGATAAAAAAGCATGTACTACTGTACAACAAACTCACAATTATTAACAACTGAACCTAAAACAAAAACAAAAATAAACTAAGCAAACAACTAGAACAGGAACAGAAACACAGAACTGGAGATCACATGGAAGATTAGCAACAGGGGAGTGGGAGAGGAGAAAGGAGGAAAAGCTACAGAGAATAAGTAGCACAGATGGTAGGTAGAAAATAGGGGGAGGGCAAGAATAGCATGGGAAATGTAAAAGCTAAAGAACTTATGACACATGGACATGAACTAAAGGGGCGGACTGTGGGTAGGAGAGGGTGTGCAGGGTGCAGGGGAGTGAAAGGGGGAAAATGGGACAACTGTAATAGCATAATCAATAATATATATTTTAAAAAAAAACAAGACCAGAATCAAATATATTGAGAGTAATGTAAAAATATTAGACAAAATCATGTGTGCTCTAAATGTAAACCTGTGTAACAAACAACCCATCTTCTATCATATTCCAAAAATACAGACTGTGTTAGCTGGAGGTCAAAGCAACTAAAATGAAAAATAGCAGTTTTCATAAACATAAATGATTTTACTAAAACAATTTTAAAATACCAAGCAATATATGCCTAGTAGTGACAGGAGAAAAGAGAAACTTCACAGTAACGGAAAATAGAATATTTAAGAGGCAAAGATGCTTTAAAGAAACTGAGGCCTAAAACAAAGAAGTGAATACAGAGATGTAGAGCTTTGCCATACATGGATAAAAGAAGATGCATATAAAGGAATTAACAGGATCCTGTGTGCCCAGGAAAGGGGACATCAATTTCATTCATTAATTCAGCATCTACTCCATGATAGGCACTAAAAAGCAAAACTAAATCAGACATAGTTCCTACCCCCAAGGAACTCACACCTAGTTTAAAGACAATCTTTGAATACAATTCTAGATAACTCTGAGTCCTGGTTTTGGTTTGGGGCACAAACCAAAAACCTTACTTTCTCAGTAGAAAATGAATCCTGTATATTATTCATCTTTACTGCCTCCCCCAATGACTTAGGCCATAACACAGGATATATTTAATTAACATTTGCTTTGCTTTCATTTCTAAGGGCTCTATCACAAATTCTGACATTGGTCTGAGGTCTGTAGAGTGAAATGAAAAATGGAATTCAAGGCAACTATAAAACCATAAGATCTCTGAACTTCCATTACCACAGATTAGATCATTTCAAGTCCTTTCTTTAATTTTAAACTTTTTTTTTCACACAGACACAAGAAATTTATGCTGAGCAGAAATGGTTATATACAAAGGAAAATATCATGAATCTAAGTTCATGAAGCTCAGCTATGACAAAAGAGTGCTTCCACTCATTTCTCTATGTTTTCACATAATGGTAACGGATAATTATCAAAGCTATGTATCTATGTTATCTGCCTTTATAATTGCTAAATGTCACCATAAGAGAAAATAAATATAATACACTTTTGTTTGAATTATTCTGTGATTATGAGAAATCGTACAGAAGGCAAGTTCAATAATGCAGCCAGTCCCTGGTTCCTTCATTTCAAAGACAGGGTAAATTAGAACTAAATCAAAATAATATTTCTTTCTGTATTTTACAACATGTACTGTGAGAAGAGTAGAAGTACTTAAGAAAGGATTGTATAATTTGCTAAAAATGTAGAAATAAGAAAGTGTTTGCTCACAATGAAGATAATATGATAGCTTTAGGAACAATGAAGATGCTATGTAATATTTCTCCACACTTTAAGAACAGGGAATAAACCTAAGATAAAAAATGTATAGCATAGTTTTAAATTAAATTTAAGATTATTTATAGCATTAAATAATTTAAAACCTCTACAAGTAATGTAAAAATGCAGCCCTTTTATGACAGAAATGCTAGTATTATTAGAAAAATAAAAAGACAACAATTAATTAATAAATTTCTTTCATACCACTGATGTCTGTAATCCGCAATGTCAGAATGAAAACTTTTAATAGATAATGCCTAATCCAAATATTTTACTAAAGTATATTAAGATTGTGAATAAATCTTAAAAGGTAAGAAGAATATCTATAATTTTCATACATCTTTTCTCTTTTCAACACTGTCATGATGCTTACACCCATGCATTCTACCAATAATCTGAGTATGAGCCATTAGACTCTCTCATTAGTTGTTATATATGGAACAAAAATATATAGACCACTACAAAAAAAGTGGGGAAGAGTGGAGAGAGAGAGAGAAAGAGATGAGTATTGGTAAAAAAACAGTGTAATCTTCTAAAAATATAAGTTAAATTCAAACATTTCCAGGACTTCTTAATTCTACTCAATCGAATATAATCACAAATAAAGTCACTTTAACCCTATAAAATGATTATTTCCTCAC